>NC_081425.1:82528522-82649146 GCF_949786415.1 Peromyscus eremicus
GCTGTCGTTGTTCCCTGGGGTGTCCCTCTGGGTCACTGGATAGTGTGTGGCAGCAGGGGAACATTTTAATCTGTCTGTTTCCTCATATATGAACACAGAGGAATGTCCCACATCACATCCCTGCACCGCGATTGTTTTCTGTGTAGCCTTGGTTTTCCCAACAGGGTTAAAAATCACATGCACACATTAACCCTTAGTAATTAAAAGATTGTTCCCTGATTATACTTCTGCAGTGGCTGCCCTTCCCCACTCCAGTAATGAAGGCTGCCTACATTTTCAGATTTGGCCCAATTAGCTTTAAAAGCTGGGATTTTGTCATTTTAATTTATCTTTCCTTGATTCTTTCTTAGGAGCAGCCTTTCCCCTAAACTTACAGCCCAGTGAGGTTTCCCATCCATTTGCCTCTTCCAGTGTTTGTCATTTTCTTATCAATTTGTCAAAAGCTTTATTTAGATAAGAGCTATCCATTTTTCTGAATCTTTTCTTTTGCTGTCTGTCATGTGTCTTTTGGCCTTGTTTATTTATGGTTTCTATCTCCACACATAAAAACTTAATTTTTATCCAGCACATATCACGTTGACCCTACTACCCCTGAGGTAATTCAAAGAGAAAGGGGTAAGGACAGGGCAGGAAGAGCAAGCAGAACAGAACAAAGGACAGGAACAGAAGTGATACACCACTCCATCGCATCAGGCCGACCCAAGTCCGGGCTCTGCAGTACAGCTGTGGAAGCCCTCCATGGTGGCCCGCACACTGGCTCCGGAGGCTGGCCCCTGCTCCTCGGACACTGCATCCTCTCCAGTGGAAACTTCTTATGGTTTCCACACTGTCTCACCATAGCAACTCACCTGTGACCTCTGAGCCTTGCCACAGCTGTGCCTGCTCTTGACTATAAGCTCCTTCTCTTTCTCTCACTCAGGTGGAGGACTCTGGGGGGAATCCCATGATGCTCTGAGCTGGGCTGATGCCCTGCTGCCATGCTGTCTGCTCAGAGTCTGTCATTTTTATGCTTGGTTTGTTGTTCTTGCTGCTGCTGCTGCTGCTGCTGCTGCTGCTGCTGCTGCTGCTGCTGTTGCTGTTGCTGTTGTTGTTGTTGTTGTTGGAGACAGGACTTCCCATAGCCCAAGCTATTCTCAAACTCACTATAGAGCTAAGGATGACCTTGAACTTCTAATCCTCCTGCTTCTGCCTTCAGAGTGCTGGGATAATGGGTGTGAACCATCCCACATTACCCCTCCTTTACCCCTCTCCAGCTCCCTCTGAACCACCTTTTCCTCCCAAGAACTGTACCCCTCCAATATTCCTGTGGGTTCTTTTAATGACCTAGTGAGTTTAATTAGGGTCACCTGCATGAACATGGATGTGGGGGTTATTAGCTGAAACAAAAACAACTCACCCTACCCCCACCCCCACCTCAGCTGCGATATTGATGGACTACATTTTGCACAGGTTATTACTATTTTTCAAAGCCACCCCTGGAGATCACCATGAGGGACAGGGGAGGTTATTGAACCATTTTGCAGAAGAAAAGACTGACCCTGAGAGAAGCAAATGGTGAGCTTGTAACCTGCGTTCAGTCAGAGGTGAGCTCTCAAGAGGCAGGTCCCACGGAGGTGTCCATCCAAGCTAGGAGACTGCTATGGTATTGTCTCTCCAAGGACCACCCCAGAATAGCCCCTCATTTTCTGATTCGGTATTTCAAGTCCCTTTGGGATCCTAGAAGCCAGCGGTCAGAATGGTTCCAGTCATCAACAACAAATGGTTCTGTCAGTGAACTTTTAGCAGCTTACCAAATGCCTCCTAATCTGGCCACCTCACTATAAACTGCTCTAAAATGTTATTTTATGAATATACAGTATCCAATAACAAATAGTGTCTTTTTTGTGAAATTAATTTCAATTTAGCTTTAACTAATACTCAATTGCGATGGAATTACATATTACATACACATTACCACAGAAAGAAGTTCATCGTGATTAATGTTATTACAGCGAACACCAAAGGAATTAATAATGATCTGCAGTTATTATAAAGCAGTGCTGGTGTAGGAAAAAAGGTTAAGTCTAATTAAATTCTGGCAACCACTTTAGGGCTCTGCAGCAACCAGGATGCTGGGTTTCATGTTAATTAATTCTATATGGAGGGCTGGTGAAGTATTTTGGTATTGTTCAAAAGAGCCACGTTTTTACTACCAGTATATGTTTTGATTTTCTTTTCACAGTGACCTACCAGCATGCGTGAGGTGTTAAATTCATGGGGACCACCAGATGTTAAAAGACTGTTTTCTTATTCTGTTATCAGAGTCTTTATGAGGTCAGGATCTAACCATTCCTTCTAGTTGAGGGACATGGTGACTTCCCTTTGGAAATGGATCTTGGGTTTCCAGAATTTGCTTTCTGGATTAAACATGGCTCCACATTTATCCTTTCACAGGAGTGGTGTATGCAGCCTGGACACCCCAGAATGACCTCATCTTGCCTAAATAGAACCTGGGTAATAATATACCCAACATCCAATATTGCAAACAGACGTCACATGGCTGAGCACAACACTTGGTGGTGGGGAGGGAACCCAGGATTCAGGCTCCCTCATTCTCTACTGTTTATTTCCTTTGTACCTTGGCAGAAATCATTTACATTCTGAGTCTGAATTTCCTCAAACTTCACATTATTGTTTTCAAAATTAAATCAGAAACTTGGGGCTGGAGAGTTGGCTCAGTAGTTAAGAGTACTGGCTGTTCTTCCAGAAGACCTGGGTTCAATTCCTAGCACTCACAGGGCAGCGTACAACTGTCTGTAACTCCACCTCCAGGCGATTCGACACAGACATACATGCAGGCAAAACACCAATGCACATAAAAATCGAATACATCATTAAGAAATGTAGTAAGAAAGAGAGGTGGAGGCCACTGTAAGGGCTGAACGAATGGGGGCAGGCCTCCTGCCTGGCTGAAGTTCTACTCTGGACACATCTAGCTCACACTTCTCTGAGTCAAAATCAGAGCTTGAAGTTACATATTGGTCCTACCCCGTGACACCCAAAAATATTGGCTCTAGGGTGTGGTGATATTGTGTCCCCCCAATATATTGTACACCTTAATAAACTTATCTGGGGTCAGAGAACAGAACAGCCACAATATTAAACATAGAGGTTAGGCAATGGTAGCACACACGCCTTTAATCCTAACATTCCAGAGGCAGAAATCCATCTGGATTTCTGTGAGTTCAAAGCCACACTGGAAACAGCCAGGCATGGAGACACATGCCTTTAATCCCAGGAAGTAATGGCAGGAGGCAGAAAGGTATATAAGGCGTGAGGACCAGGAACTAGAGCCTGGTTAAGCTTTTAGGCTTTTGAGCAGCAGTTCAGCTGAGATCCATTCGGATGAGGACTCAGAAGCTTCCAGTCTGAGGAACCAGGGTCAGCTGAGAAATTGTCAAGGTGAGGTGGTTGTGGCTTGTTCTGCTTCTCTGGTCTTCCAGCATTCACCCCAATACCCAGCTCCAGGTTTGTTTTTATTAGTAAGACTTTTTAAGATTCATGCTACACTAGGGTTTAGACAGTGATGGGAAACTGACCCACAAGAAAGCTCTATGCAGGTTTTTCAGTGACTCAGGTGTTATGGGAATTTGTTCCGCCAATTGGATTTCACATAATACTCAGGTATCTGAGTATGCAAGTTGGTATCTCTGCCTACTTCAGTTTCTGCAAAGGAAGGGCACAGCTAAATGTCTGAAGCTGAAGAAGGCTCAATTTGGGTCGAAAGAAAAAACAAGCAGGGGCAGTGTCTCACACCTGTAATTCGGGTATTTGAGATGCAGAAGCAGGAGTATCAGGGGTTCAAGGTCAGCCTCAGCAACACCAGATTCTGTCTCAGACAAAGAAAATGAAGGAATGGATAGGATGCATGCATGCATGCATGCATGGTTGGATAGATGAATGAATAGGTGTATGGGTGTGTAGACAGGCAGGTGGATGGATGGGCAAATGGATGGAGGATTGATGAATTACATATGCGTGAATGGATGGATGGGCATTTGACCCAAATTAGACTTCCATGATTAAATATGTATGTAACACCTATAACCAGTAGTAACTCAATCAGGATCAGTTCTGCATTCCACCCCTGACCTTGGTGGTCATTCTAGGTTTTGATGCTGGTGGGTACCGGGTAAGATCTGAGAGACCTGCTTCAGCATTGCCCATTCTGTGCACTGCTTCTCACAGCCACATTCCGGCTGTGACCCCTACCTGTCCTTCGAAAGTCTATTTCTGATAAACAACCAACTTGGAAAAGCCTTCTGTGGCCACATGTCTCATTCCACAATGGCCTCCCCCAACTCTGGACTTATAAAGAGAAGATCTAATCCAGAGTATCTCAAAGGTAGGGGAGAGTCACCTGGAAGGCTTGTGAAAACAAAGATTATTGTTTCCAGAATATGGAAAGGGATTTAAGAATTTGAATATTAACAACTTCCTAGGTCAGTGGTTCTCAACCTTACTAATGCTGCGACCCCCAACCACGAAATTATTTTCATTGCCACTTCATAACTGTAATTTTTCTACTGCTATGAATTATAAGTATCCATGTTTTCTGATCGTCTCAGGTGACCCCCTATGAAAGGATCATTTGACCCCCCAAGGGGTCGTAACCTACAAGTTGAGAACCACTGTCCTAGATGCTGCCAGTGGTCTGGGGACCATTACGAACCTAGGATCTGTCGGGCAGCCGTGGCGCACGCCTTTAATCCCAGCACTCGGGAGGCAGAGCCAGGCGGATCTCAGTGAGTTCTACAGCCTGGGCTACAGAGTGAGATCCAGGACAGGCACTAAAACTACACAGAGAAACCCTGTCTTGAAAAGCTGAAAAAGAAAAAAGGAAAAAAAAAAAAAGAAGAAGAAACTAGGATTTGGGGCTAGAGAGGTAGTTCTGGAGTTAAAAGCACTCTGCTCTTCCAGGGAACCTGGGTTTTGGTCCAAGACCCACGTGGTAGCTCGATATTACCTGTAACTCCTGTTCCATGGGATCCAATGCCCTCTTCTAGCCTCTGAGGGTACCAGACACACACATGGTGCACATATATACATGCAGGTAAACATCCATACACATAATCATTTTTTTTTTAATTTAAGAAACAGTCTAACCCTACCAGACTCTGTGAACTGAGAGGACATCAGGTACAGAAGTAACTTAGAGGAGGACTTTTTTTCCAAGGAGTTTGTTGGCCACCTCTCTCTCTCTCTCTCTCTCTCTCTCTCTCTCTCTCTCTCTCTCTCTCTCTCTCTCTCTCTCTCTGAAAAGAAACCATTTACCACCCCAGGTTTTCAGACAAAGCATGCTGTGAGGGATGGGCAGCTCAGTGGAAGCCCCAGGAGTCCAGCCCCAGGAGTCCAGCTCTCCCTCAACCCGACCTTCGCCCTTCATCCCCATAACCTGTGTTTGCAGCCTGGTTGAAAGACAATTGTCATGAGGTGGGTGGGGTGGTAGCGGGGGTGGGGGGATACAGTCAGCTGGGAACAGCAGCTATGACGGTGAAAGCCGGCATCTGTGAGTGAGTGTCTTAGGGTCGCAGAGGCGGGTGGGTGGCCAGTGGCAGGTGACATGGTGTGCAGAAGGTCAAGTGTAGCAGAGACTAGGAGAAGGTTCTGAGCAGTTTGGTGACCTTTGGCAGGTTATTTAACTTCTCTGGACTTCCGAGGTCACCTGACCCAAACTCCTATCCTCGCTGAGCAGGTGCACCTGGAGACCTGGAGCCTCCTGTAAACAGCATTCGAAAGCCCAGGGAAGCTGGTTTTACTGCCCTCCACACTATCTAATACAGCAGGGAGGAGGCACACAGCCACCTCTGGCCCTTTTCCATCTCTCAGCACCGGGGACATCTAATTGATCCTCTTGTGGCCTTTATAGGGCCAGAGAGGAAGTTACCAGAAGCCAGAAAGGCAGACAACCAGTTCCTGATTAAAAGGAAACCTATTGTGTGGAAGTCATAAAAAAAAAAAAAAAAAAAAAGGGATTAAAAAAAAGACCCTCCGTAGCTTTTCCAGTGAACTCTCCATTGCAGGGCCCAAATCCATTCTGAGGCCATTAGCAGCCTGAGTGCTGGCGCAGAGGCACCCAGACTCATTGGAACCTCAAGAGTGAATCCCCAGAGAGCTGACTCAGCCCCTTTGTCCTCACTGAGGAAGAGAAATTGGACTCCAAGGCTCAGGGGATGGTGGGAGAGTATTCAAGGCCTGAGAGACAAAGAGCTACAGCGGAGGGGCTGGCAGAGCGGAGCAGCCTGGCAGAAGGGAGCAAGGAGAGAAGGCAGGGAGGGAGGGGGGCTGGATTTATTGCCCACAGCTCCGAGGAAGGCACTGTGCAAATATCATTAATCCCAGCAACAAGCTCTCAAGCTAGACATTATTAGTTCCCCACTGGACAGTTGTCGTTACCGTGGCTCAGACGGCGGAGTGGCTCACTGCAGAGCTAGGGCATGTTCTAAATTCAGATTCAAATGTGGCTAACCTACAGGCTAACCTGCCCCCCTTAACCCCCACCTCCCAACCCCCGCTGTTATAGGTCGTGCCTCAGTTACTGCCTAGGAGGATCTGTAAGGAGAGAAAAGCAGGGTGGTAAGCACCATGTGCCACTGTGACCATGAACCCTGTAGCTGGGGATACAACTGGCCAGACTCAGAGCCCAGGAGCACCAGGTCCCTGCAGAGGAGAATAAGCCAGAAACTGATATGGGCTGCAGGTGTCCGTACACAAAACTCAAAATCATATATTTGTTGTAATTCTGCCAAAGAGAGGTCTAAGTGACATAAAATGATACATGACCTGTTTGCACACCTCTGAGGTTGGGTCTGGTGATATATTGTGTCCCACAATATATTGTGCATCCTAATAAACTTATCTGGGGTCAGAGAACAGAACAGCCACTAGACATAGAGGCCAGAAAATGGTGACACACACACACCTTTAATCCTAGCATTCCAAAGGCAAAGATCCGTCTGGATCTCTGTGAGTTCAAAGCCACACTGGAAACAGCCAGGCATGGTGACTCATGCCTTTAATCCCAGGAAGTGATGGCAGAAAGCAGAAAGGTATATAAGGCATGAAAACTAGGAACTAGAGCTAGTTAAGCTTTTAGGCTTTTGAGCAGCAGTTCAGCTGAGATTCATTCTAGATGAGGACTCAGAGGCTTCCAGTCTGAGGAAACAGGATCAGCTGAGGAATTGGCAAGGTGAGGTGGCTGTGGCTTGTTCTGCTTCTCTGATCTTCCAGTGTTCATCCCAATACCTGGCTCCAAGTTTATTTCCATTAATAAGACCTTTTAAGATTCGTGCTACAGTTGGGAGATGGTGTTTTGTGAATAAAATGCCTCATCCACCCTCCCCAATAACTGACCGGAGCCCAAGACACCCTCTATGGACTTGATACCACTTCTCCTCCCCTTACACAGAAAGTCCAGAGGATGGGAGCAGTGACCCCAGAAACTGTTTCTCACCTGCAAGCCCTCTGCAGGCAGAGGTCTGCATCCCCTGAGGTCATCGTGGCTGTGCTATGGCTCCACAGGGCCAGGTTTGCCAGGCCTCTGCCTCTACTCTGCAGTTCACAGACCCCCACATCATTTAATCCACAGAGTGCCATTGTAAATAAGTCTAACGCACACAAACCAAAGCCAGTGCAAGTTCCTGCTGCTAGAACGTGGCACAGGTGAGCTTCAAACTCCTCCTTCTGGGTCCAAGTCTATGTCCCTGTCCTCTGTAGTCACAGGTCTGCTCTGGGCCATTGCTACTCTCCTTTCTACTGTACCTCTGGAGGTGATATTATGCCCCTGCTCCTGGCCGTTCCATCTCTTTGGGCTCTGCCACCACCTACCCTGGGAGTCCAATCCAGAGCCTTGCCCATTTGTCTGTGGACTCCTCTCCCCTATGGAGTTAATCCTTTGGCCCAGAGCATGGCCCCCACATCCTTCCTCATAGACTCTGTGCCTGGAGTGCCAGAGACAGTTCTGCTAACACCTATATGCAGAGGCTGAGACTGAACAGACCATTTCGAGCTGCGGCCTGTGCTTGGGACCAACTGGGATGGGAGGCCTGGTCTGATGCTGGAGCTAAAAAAGGCCTCCCTAGTGGGAGGGTATGTGGTAGAGAAAGTCTGTTCCAGGCAGAGAAGCAGCATGGGCAGAGGCCAGAAGTGGAAGACAACACAGATCTCAAAAGCTAAAAAGGCAGTCGGAATAGCTGAACATGGTGGTTCCTGACTGTCATCCCAACACCCTGAAGCTGAGGCAGGAGGATTGTCTCCACTTTGGAGCTAGCCTGGGCTACAGAGGAGACCTTATCTTAAAATTAGAAAAATAATAATAGTAGTAGTGGTCAACTGAAGGCAGCCAAAGTACATAGAGCTGTTTGGGATAAGAAAAAAGGTGTAGATATGGGCGGGAACAAGTGTGTAGACTGAGGATTGGTGGTACACTGAAGCCTTCTAGCCGTGTGCTGTGGCCAGGGTTGTGACTCTAAAGAGCCTCTCTGGCTTTAAGAACAGCAAGTCCCCAAGATGGTGTCTTTATCTGAAGCTCGGCAGTTGTGGGGGTTGTGCATTGGGGACTAGTCTAATCATCAAACAAACAAAGGGTGCAGACAGACCTCGTGTTGCGGAGTCCTTGCTCACCAAGATGCTGAGCTGGCTCTCTCCAGCCACTAGGCTGGTTCAGAGGTTCATTTGCCAGCGAGCCGCGGGGGGTACCTGTCATCTGGCGCTTGGCCCCAGCTACAATCCCTCTCAGCTAGGTGTGAGCACCATGAAGTGAGGCTTCTCTTAGCTCTGACTCCCCCTCACTCCTACACTGATCAGCATCCGGGTCAAACTGTAAGGTGCTAGCTGCCCAGTGGAACTCTATACACTCTCCATTTAGCATCCCCCAGCCAAGGACAGCTGTTAAGCCACCTGAATGTGGCTAGTCAACTGGGAAATGAACTTTTTAGTTGGCTCCTTTTGTCATTATATTTGTTCCAAGTTCTAGGAATTGAACCTGGTCCCTGTCTATGCTGAGCATGGGCTCTACCATTGAGCTAAAACCCCAGCTATGGATTCACTTTGTATTTTTGAAACAAGGTCTCACGAGGTTTCCCAGAATGGCCTAGAACTCATGCTGTAACCCAAGAAGACCTTGAACGTGTGATCCTCCTGCCTCAGCCTCCTGAGTAGCTGGGATTACAGGCCTGAGCCACAATATTTGGCTTAGTTTCATTTCAACTAATTTAAGTAATTGCCAGTCTAGACACTCCATAAATGGGAAAGAAGGGGAAAGGGAGGGGGAGGAACAAAGAGATGGAGGGACCAGGAGAGAAAGGAAAGCAAATTGATTGAATGACTCCTTTTTCTTTGTTTGTGACTGACCCACAAGAATCGTACATTGTTTGTGGGGTATGATGTATTTGGAAGCATTGTCAAATCAGGATTCCCGTCATCATCTTTTTTTTTTTTTTTTTTTTTTTTTTTTTTTTTTTTTTTTTTTTTTGGTTTTTCGAGACAGGGTTTCTCTGTGCAGCTTTGAGCCTTTCCTGGAACTCACTTGGTAGTCCAGGCTGGCCTCGAACTCACAGAGATCCGCCTGGCTCTGCCTCCCGAGTGCTGGGATTAAAGGCGTGCGCCACCACCGCCCGGCTTTTTTTTTTTTTTTTTAATTTTAAAATACGGTGCCCCCACCCGAATTCCTCTGACACTTGTTGTTTTTTTTTTAAAGAGTTATTTATTTATTATGTATACAGCATGTATGACCAGAAGAGGGCACCAGACCTTATTACAGATGGTTGTGAGCCACCATGCGGTTGCTGGGAATTGAACTCAGGACCTCTGGAAGAGCAGTCAGTGCTCTTAACCTCTGAGCCATCTCTCCAGCCCCCCGTCATCATCTTAACTCCTCATCCATGTTGTCGCCTCCCTTCACTCTGTTGTACATAAAACACCAGAGCTTATGTCTCCTGTGTAACCATTACACCGCCCGCTTTGAACCAACTGCTGCCTGTCCCTTGTCACTCTAGTCCCTGGTAGTGACATTTTGCTGTCAGCTTCTAACAGATCCACTCTTTAGACTCTACTCATGAGTGCCTGTCCGTCCACCAGACAACGGGACAGACAAGGTGGAGTCTTCAAGCTTTCCAACACGGCCTCCAAAGGGTGGAAGCTGAAGACAGGGAGAACAGCAAGCCACCTCGGTCCTCCAAACTCAGAACTAGTCCAAGCACATCAGAAAGGGGCCAGCAATCAGCCACCCTCACTACCCCACCAGGAGAAACCGAGCCCAGACAAGGGAAAAGACGACTTAGGAAAGCCACACTGGCCATAAGCCTCCGAGTGTTGAGTCTCTGGACTCTGCCTCCACCATCTGCCTCTCCTCAGGTAAGCTGAGGAGGCACCTATGAAGCAGAGTGAGAGATGAGGAGCCCACGGTTTCAGACGTGGGTGTCACGCCTTCCGTCCATCTGACACACCTCCCGCCCTCCTGTCCCCTACCTCCATCTCTGTATTAGCGATGCATTTCCAGGACACTCTAATGAAGTATGTCTTGAGTCTCCTTTTCACGGCTAATGAGGAGACAACAAGAACTTGACTAATACCACCAACAATTACTGGAGCAGCGAAGCGAGGGCCTCTGATTAGATGTGATAATTTGCAAGGCTGGGCTCTTCGCATTAGGTTTGCAAACAGTTTAAAAATCACTTCCTCTATTTATCCAGCTAATCCCTGTTTAATGACTCCAGACCCAAGGAAAGAAAGGGGAAATGTCTCTTTAAAAATTAATAAATAAAAAATTATGACACTAACAACCTCACACCTTATTTGCTGAGAAAGGAGAAGCGGCACAAGTGTGAGAGACTGTCATCTCTTCAGAGAAACTCCGCCAACAATGCACAGATCTGAAGGAACCTTCCTGTCCCCAACAATGGGCATGGCGTCCGCTGCAGCCTCTCGCCTGTCTGGCTGTTTTCTCCCTGCCAGGACTTCTTGTCCAGCATGGAAAGACTAGCTCACTTCCTGCTGGTGTATTTGATGGCCTAATTCAGAAACAGCTGTAGGTGGCCACCTGTCTCCAAATGCTGCCGCGGAGATGGACATGGGTGGAAATTGGTGGTCACCGAGGGTGCTTTATAATACCCCTGGGCAAAGTGTGGTCCCTGGACCAGCAATGACATCCCTAGGAGCTTTCCACAAAAACAGGACCCCCCACTCCACCCAGACCTGCTGATTCGGAGTCTGCCTTTTCCCAAGCACCCGAGACGCTGCCACACATGAGCTGTCACGGCGCTGAGCAGCGTTGCCTTGTGACAGATCATTTTCCTGTCCCCGAGGGTAAACCCATAGACACACGGCTTTGTTGATTGCCATAGTGTCGATGTATCTGACCTGTGCTTGTCACGGGGATTCTGCAGAGCCTTGTAGAAGGGATTACGCCAAAGAAGGCAACACATGGGGAACTCTGTGTTAAACCAAGTTAGAAGTATTTGTTTACGGCCAGGCTCTGTAGTAATGTTAACAAGCATTTTGGTGTCCACAAGGAAAGGACTGTCAGAGATGTTCCCCAGGCTGCCTTGATGAGGGAACCCCACGTTACAGATCACCAGCAACTCAAGAAGCACCAGCTAAGAAAACGCTGATGGATAACAAGGAGTGCCCCAAGACGAATGCAGCTCTGCAGTCCCAGCCTGGGGCGTTTCTTCTGGACCAAGAGTCAGCCCATCCCAGACTACCGAAATCCCTCCCACCACTTTACTCCAGCAGAGCTGCCCACCCAAGCTCCAAATGCTCAACCAGTGTCATTGAACCCAGACAAGTGGGAAAAGGAAAGGATGGGGAAGGCGGAAGGCTGGGGACTATCCCTGGCTTTCTCAGGGGGATTCCTATATCAGGTGTTAGGACCGGACCATTCTTCTTCTGGGCTAACACAAGAACCAGGGCCTGTTTCAGTGAGGCTTGTGTGGGAGAGCTTAGGAAGAGGTCTCCACAACTGCCTGGAGGCATGTGAGTCTGTTACACAAATGAGGATTAGAGCCACCAGCATGGCTGGATTCGAACCCAGGAAGAACAATCGAGCCCTGCTCTGCCCCTCGAGAGGTCTAGGAGGGGCATGATTACAATTAGGTTCTAGTTAACATACACAAGTACCCCATACATGATCCTGTTCTCCGAAATAAATTCAGATCTACACATGTGTACAAGTAAACATGTCCACGACCATAAATGGCCAGATTTGATTTGCCTGAAAAAATGTAGAGTGTTCAGAACTTTAAACTGCACCCTGTGACCCCCAGGAGGCAGTTCGTGTCACCCTTTCAGTGACCCTGGGAGTAAACACCAGAGTCTTGTCCCCACTTTACAGGAGGGAAAATTGAGCCCACAGAGAGAAAGAGATTTCCAAGATCTCCTGCTCACCAGAGGTGGCCCAGAGTAGGTGGTGTGTGGGTCTCATGGTTCCCTGGAGCCTAGGGGTGGCTGGGCCACCACCTCAGGTCATTCCTCAACTTTTTTCCCCCAAGAAAATTGATAGCCCAACAGGGCATGTGGAATTCTAGACATGTAACTCTGGAGGAACAAGGACGATGTGCCACCAAGATCATGGAGCAAAAGCTTCAGCTAATACACGCAGATGCAGATGACGTGTGTGTGTGCGCACGCGCGTGCACACACACACACACACACACACACACACACACACGCACGTGCGCGCACACACACACACACCAGAGGCTGACAATAACCATTGAACACCAAGGAAAGGGACCGGCCAGTAAACAAGGCTGAGGGAAGTAGAGGAGACAGAGAGAAGCCCTACAGGGGCAAAGCACAGAGTGATCCTGTGAGAAAATACTGGGTAAGGAGGGTGCTGAGTGGGAACCCACCTTGGCATCACCCATGCCTTGAGTCGCTTGCTTTTTCTCAGCTGTCTCAACATACCCATCTGTAAAACAGATCTATTTGAAGGTTCAGTGGTGCTCTTCTAGGAGTATGGCTGGCTCTGGAGGCTTGAACCCCTCTTCCAGGAGTGCAGGGAAAGAGGGAATCCCTCACGCACACAGGACAAGTGGGAAGCTGATGCTGACCTTCAGGAAGCCGTTACACGGCAACTGGGAGATCTTCACACACTCGTTGGCCCTCCCGGGTTTAGAGGCTCGATTTGGCTCCGGAAAATAGAGGACTCCATGGCTCCAAAGTTCTCAGCACATACACAGGTAAAGAGGCTAGAGCTAAAATGCAGTCCACCCCGGTTCAAGTCCTGGACTTTGTCGCTTACAGTTTTCCCTCAGGCGCGCTTCCTGGAATCTCAGTTCCTCAGGGTCTTCTCCTGTCCATGTGGCTACACGAGAAGGTAGGACGAACAAGTCAGACCATGGGAGGGACCAGCTCCTAAGAGACGAACTACACAAGAGGAGGAGCCTTGCGCTTCCAACAGGCTTTCCCCAAAGCAAATAGAGATAGCCCTGGCTGGGGGACCCACACAGTGTTTGAAGATGGTGGGTGGCACACCCCCACCCCTGCTGGAGTCCTGTGCAGACAGCCATGTGGCCGGCCCCATGCAGAACAAAGCTCAAAGCATTCACACATAGCACGATTCCTCTGGGGTAGGAAAGGACGTGGAAAGGCAGAAACATGGCCACTTCTGTCTGCAGACAGAACACTAGATCACAAGCAACAAAAATGGCTGGAGGGAGTTTATTCCAGGGGCCCAGGAGCCCGGTGGGGCAGTGGGGCTGGAAGCAACTGTACCTTTTCATTTAGTAATTGCTTTTGAGTCATATTCAAAAATATTCAAAGATGAAACAACCAAAGCAAGGCTCAAGCTGCCCTGCAGTTGGGAGCCCTTTGGGGAACCGATGAGAGCAAGCCAGCCCCTCTAATCCAGATGGACAGGCAGACAGACAGATAAACAGCTTAGAGGCCAAGGTCCCCTGAGGGCCTGAGGAATGGGCTGTCCCAGAGCTGCCCTGCTCCCACCCCAGCCCGGCAGGCAGTGACTGCCCTCTCACCCAGACCCCTGCTGGCAAGCACAGTCCACTCCCTGATCTTCCCGGAATGGATGCTCTCCTCAGGCTCATTGCAAAACATCCTGGCTGGAGCTGCAGCTGGGAATCCAGAAGCAAAGCTCCTCTCTGTAGAGAGGTACTGTTTCCTGAGGACATTCCGGCCTGGTCTGAGGCCCTGCAGCAGGAGAGGGCAGGAAAGGCCAGGCAGTCATTTGAAGCCAAATGGGGGCCACTGCAGGGTCATGTGCTCACTGGAGCTACCTCTGGCCGGAGCCATAGGTTTAGGCAGATGCTGTCAGGAGCCTGTCCAGACGCCCCTCCACACTGTCTTCTGGGGCTCCCCTACACCAGACTTGTAAGCAATCCCCATCTTCAGTCTACCTCCCCAAGTTTAATGGATACAGCATGTTACCATTGCAGAGCACCAGGTTGGTTCCCGGTGAGTCTGCTACCACACCGCAATGGCTCACCTAGGCGGGTCTCTTATCCCCACAAGACCTCAGTTCCTTCGTCTGTGTTAAAAGAGGTTTTCGAGCACAGAGCCCTTTTTCCAAATGTCACCCTACTGAGAACCAGGCAAGGGACGAAAACACAAGCTGAGTGTGCTGGGGAAGGTGAACCGTGAGCAGAAGCCTACTTTGGGCCTGCCCCAGCCCCTGGGAACAGCCTGGGAAACTCGGAGCCTTGGATTTCCTCAGAATCCCTGGTTTCTGCCTCCTTCTGAATGCCAGGGAGTCTCAAAGACCCTGAATCCTGTTCTGCTGCTCTGTCTCCTCTCCTAAAAATCCCATGCCCAAGACACGTGGATTCTCTAGCTCACTCATCTTTATCTGGGTGAGTTCAACACTCCAGTACTCACTATCCATGGGACAGTGCCCAGGTATTGTACCAGCTGTAGAAACATCCAAAGCAGAATCTCTGGTCATTCCTATACCTCACACCTCCCCTAATGCAAATTGGCCCTGTCATCAACTACCATTAAATCAGCCCTTCTGCATCTTATAGATGCCATTCTGGCTAGGACTCACTGCTACCATCATCATCAGAACTATCACCATCAATATCACCACCATCGGTGACCAGCACCACCATAATCACCATCATCACCATAATCACATCATCAGCACCAATAAAAAAAAAAAATCACTATCATCACTGTCACCACCAAGACCATAAACATCACCAACAACAACACAAACATTACTACCTTGACCCATTATCATTATCACCATGAAAACCACTACCATCACCATAATCACCATCAATACCATTGCTATCATCACCGCAAACACCACCATCAACATTACAAACATCACCACCATCCCTGTCATCATTACCAACTTATCAATATTACCACCATCATTATCATCATCCATCTTACCATTATTCTTTCCCCTTCCAGAGTCTCTCACCATCTCTGTGTGCCCTTGCTGATCGATCTCTACCTTGCATAGACATTCTGAAATCATAGCTGTAATCACGATCATTGTTGCTTCACACTGCCCTCAGAACAAAGTTCAAATGCCTCCTTTAGATTTGACAATTTACAAATCTAGCCTCATGTCTCAGCTCCACAACCCAAGCCCCAGGCTCCAGGGAGAAGACACCAACTTCCAGAAAAGCCCCCCATAGAGTCCCTGAGCCTTTCTGTAATTCCTCCATCTAAGTGTCTAGCTACATCCACGGATCCTGAAGGTCCACTGGCCACAGTGACCCCTGCAGTAGATAATGAGCCTCCTTGATACCAGTTTTGCCTCCCACCTTCCTATCTGGTGCGGACCTGGCACAGAGCAGGAGCCTAAGGAGAATATGGGAAGATTTGGGGGAAGGGAGTTAGCAACAATGGAGGCAGGCAGGAGCTGAGAAAGTATCTCCTCCTTCAGTCTGTCAAGAAGAGTCCAACACTTGTCCTCACCAACCAGCCCCTAATACCAGACTCCAGAGGGTAGACGTCCATACCTGAAGAGAGGGAGCACTTCCGTCTCCTTGGCTCCTCCTTACGCCCTGCTCTGAGCTGTCCTTCGCATGGGAGAAGATGCTGTAAGATATTTCCATCAGGGAATGCAAGCCGTGGCGCTGGTCTGACAGCCTGAGAGTCCTCCTTTGCTGCCATGTCCAGACTCGGTGCAGAGGGTGAGCCCATCCATGCCTCCACAGCATCCTCTGAAGCGCTAAACTCTGGAGCACTGAGTGTCCGGGCCTGCTCAGCTACTCAGTGCTTTTCCCAGAGGGAAATCTGAACATGTTTCAATAGAGCTCAAGCAACTTCTGCTCAGGAAAGGCACCCCTTCTCATTCTAACTGACTCACAAAGGACTCCTTTGTCCCCAACATTCACAAGTCACAGACCAACATTTCTGTCTTGCCTATAGAAGACATTGCCTTATGCCATGACCTGGAGGCATGGGGGCCAATGTGACCCTACACTCTGTTAAGGAATGTAGGACTGGATCTCCTTCTTCCCTGGAACCCTTAGGGAAGCAGCACTTCACCTCCCAGCTAGAGGTGCTGCTGGTACCCCATCTGGAGTGCAGGACAAGCCTGTCCCAGGAAACTGTCACCTCCACGATGGGAGGGGGCTTACACTAGAAGGAAAGGCTTTGCCACTTTTACCCAGACCACTCTAGCCTTGGCACAGCACGCTAGTCATGCATTGCGATGGAGCTCTTGGTTAGGGTAACCTCCACTTTAAAAATGAAGGCAACCTATGCCTAGAACTTCAGGACCCACAAAACAGTGATTTCATTGTCCTGGGGTCTAGAGTCCAGTTCCTTACATGGCACTGGTCCTCAGGGGTCACCAAAGGTGACAACATCCAGACAGAACAGCCCTGAATAGCTCCCACCAGTGCCCCAAAAGCTGGACTCTAGGGAAGGGGGGGAGCACACAATCGGGTGTGACCACCACAACAACAGGCTGAGAGACTGGGGTAGCTGGCTCCTTAGCCAGAGCAGAGCCAACCAGAGGGATCTCAGACCAAAGGCTACTGCTGGCCCACTCCTCCATGGGACAGTCTCAGTGCCGATCCTGTCCTACCCTGTCCCGTTCACACACACACACACACACACACACACACACACACACACACAATCTCACTCCCATCTTGCTCACCTTACCTCTGCTCCTTTCCTCTCCGCTTTTCCTCCCTCCTCACTGCCTCTACTTCTCCTATTCGCCCTGCACCCCTTTCTGGCCCCAGTCTCTTTTGGTCTGGGTCACAGTTGCCCTCTTTATCCTTATCAGTCTTCTGTGTGGGGTTCCCTGCCTATCCCTTTCTCAGTCCTTCCCACTCTTCTCTCCCTACATAAGCTGTCTTCTTCCAACCACCCCCTTAGTTCTCTCTCTCTCTCTCTCTCTCTCTCTCTCTCTCTCTCTCTCTCTCTCTCTCTCCCCCTCCCTCCCTCTCCCTCTCTCCCCCTCCCCCACTTCATCTTTCTCTCTCTTTCACAGGCTCTCTTTCTTTCTTTCTCCACGCAGCCAAGGGCTCACTTTCAGCCACTTTTGACAGCGACGCTGTGAACAAGTCAGAGGAGAAAAGGGCAGGGAGTGTGGAGTTATGACTTCATCCCTGTCTGTGCACAGGGCAGAAGCTGGATGGGATGCTTAAGACACCCTGTCTAGGTCACTCAGCTACTGGGCCATCCTCCCCAGGAGTCTGACCAGGGCTTCTACCTGCCGTGTGCTCCTTCCTCAGCTGGTGCTCGGGCTGCCTTACAACCTCCTGACACACTTGCAATGAACAGCCCCAGCCAGAAGCTTCTCTGGGTTCCTTGAACCCATATTTTCCAAATCTGTCAATCTCACCATAGGGATGGCACTGCAGGCCCTGAATGTACCCACAAGGTAAGACCCACATCTTTAGGAAGTCATGTCTGGCCCTGTTAATTGTCGTGGGGCAGCAGGTCCTTGTGAGGACAAAAGCCCCTTGGCTGTGCTGAGCTGGCCACCCCTCCACCCAGAGCCTCCTACTTCAGAGGGCCCCAGATCCTTTGTCCAGGTCCTGGAACACAGCCAGCTGCAGAATGCCCTGGAAGGATCTACACTCCAAGGTCACTGGGGAGACAAGGTTGCTGAGCCTGAGCCACTCCATGCTGGGGGCTCTTGGGAGGAGTGTTCCACAGGAACCTCTATTGCCCCTACACTGCCACCTGAGCTCATCAGCTCTTCCTGACACTCACCTCCAACTCATTCTCCCTCCTGGATACTCTTCAAATAAGAATGCAGCCCATGAATAAATACCCCTGCCAGCAACCCTGTGGCATCAGCCAAGCCTCCAAGCCCCCAATCCAGGCTTTCAGTCAAGTTCCAGGAGAGCTACCTTTCTCCAGCTCCAACCTAATTTATCCCCCACTCCGGCCTACCAGCTTGCCTCGCACACTGCTCATGACTTCATCTACCCTGCCCATCTATCCAGCAGGAGAAGCAGACAGAGGCATAGCTCGGATTCCCCAGTCAGGTAGACCCGGCCTGCAATCCTGGCTTATGACTTTGGACAAATAACTTCCTTCCTGAGCATATTGGCATGGGTCAGTATCTCCCCTTGACTGCTCTCATGCCAGCCGAGAGACCTTCAATAATCTAACTTCTTCCTTAAACAGGGTCTCTGAAGCTCAGCTGACTCAAGAAGGTGGCTGTCCTTGCTAATATGTTACTTGCTGTTCTTATTAACCAAAATAGAAAAGGAGAAAGCTCCCAAACTAGAAAGCTGAGAGCATCCACACGACACCACGAGGAACAACAAAACATGGAGGGAGAGAAAAAGCATGTACGTGTCCAAACTAGACTCCCAGACACCTTTCTGTACCACACTTGTCCTAAGGCCTGCAGCCTGCATTCCCCCATGGAAATGATCCAAAACGAAGCAAATGCAAACAGAGTCTCTGAGATCCTTGGGACCAGCCAGGCACGGTGGTGTAAGTAAACACCTTGTAGTCTGGGCTACTCGGGAAACTGAGATAGGAGAATCATTTGAGTCTAGGAGTTCTGGGCTAAATGGCCATTGGGTGTTCACACTAAGTTCAGCAACAATACGGTGACCTCCTGGGATGGGGACCACATGTTGCCTAAGGAGAGGTGAACAGGCCCAGGTTGAAGTCCTTGGGATCTGAAGTGCTTCTGATTTGGGGCTGTTTGTGCACGCATAATGAAATGCCTTGGGGGATGTCACCCAAACCCAAACACAAAATTCACTCATCTTCCCTATACATTTCAGAGCCTAGAGGTAAGTGTGCATAACACGTTTGTATAATGACGTGTCAGGGCCAGGCAGGACCAGGAAAACTCCAGCTACAATTACATTCTGACTGTGACCTGATAAGAGAGATCGAGTGAGCTTTCTTCTTGAAGCACCATGCAGCCTTCAGAAAGCTTCGGATTTAAGAACATCTCAAATTCGGAGTTTCCAAAGCGGGGGTAGTCGACCTATACTGTCTTAATAAACAGCTAGTGAGCTCCCTGTCTGTCTCTGGTCGTCTGCAAGAACTATCTCTGCAAAACTTGGCAGAAATGTTGCCCAAGGACTCTTGAGCCTTTCTTGAGTCTTCCTTTCCATTACTGGTCAGTTTATTCACTAACAGAGAGCTAGTTGTCCTTTTTGTTTGTGTTTCATTGGGAAGGGTGTAGAACGGGGTTTCACTGGGTAGCTCAGACTAAATGCAAACTTATGGTCCTCTTTCCCCCATCTCTGGGATTACAGGTCTGTGCTACCACACCTGGCTACATGACTTCAGTGCATCCGCCCCGCCCCCTCCACCCACCCAGCCACCGTCCTCTCTTGACTGGATGATGGCAGTGGCTCCAAGGCACTCCCATGCGTCCAGCCTTGCCTCCTCTCCCTCTTTCCTTCCAGAAGCAGGACTGAGCCCAGGGTAGACCAGACTCTGTAATGTGGCTGCCGGGGCCCTTCCTCACTGTCTGTCTTCCGATGTCTTCACCACCCACACCTGCCCTAGGTGTGAGGCCGGCCAGAAGAACCAACCACGGCATGCCATTCCTCCCCATCTCCTCCTCCTCCTCTCCTTCCACCCACCTCTCTCCCTTCTCCTCCGTCCTCTCCTCTGGCTTGCAGACCTCTCTCTTTGTAGGCACTCTCCATATGCCCCGCCGCCATGCATGCCTCGCTGACTCCCACCTGTCTATCCATAGTGCTCAAGCTTCGACCTCGCTGCCGGTGACACCCTCTCCCCATCCTGGGGGAGCCTGCATCTTGCTCCTCACAGCCCGAAGCCCTTTGGGTGGGACACAGCTCATGTTCTCCTCCCAGGAACAGGATCTAGAGGTCAGGGAAGGTGCCAGCATCATCACATGGGCCCCGCCCATGCCGCACTCCACTCTGTCTGGGAAAGTCCTGTGAAAGGCCGGGCAGACGAGCAAGGAAAGCTCCGTAGGCCGGATACAAGCTGGGTGGAGGCTGCTTAGCCTCCCTTGAAGTTCAGTGAACAGCGAGAGGGTGAGAGAGAGATTTTTGCACACAAGGCCAGGACCTCCCAAATAAAATGGGCACTGCCCCTTGACCCTAGGGACACCATTCCACCACATGCCAGGACCAGGCCAAGGAGTGACAGGAACAAGGACCAGCAGAGCATTCCTGCTTTCTGGGCATTTCCTCCTGGCTGGAGTAACAGGCATATGTGTCTCCACTGTCCCCAAACCCCAAAGCCTCTGTGCCTCATTTGGAATTCATCCCAGCCAGGACTGCCTTAAGCACCAGGCCTGGCTAACATTAGCTCACAATTTCCAGGGTCTGGCATGGCTTCTTTGCCGGTTCTTGGGAATCAGGGACACAAAAGGGGTGCCCCTCCCCACTCTCCTTGAATCCATCAGGGGCAGCCATGTAGGGGTGGCAGGCATGGCTAGGTGAAACAGTCAGAGCCCCAGGCCACAACTGACCATCTGGTCCCCCGCCCTGGACATTGAAGCAGGAACAATCAAATGAAGACCAGAAGAATCACTCAGCCCTGCCTCAGACCCAGTGTACCCCACTGCGCCTGCTGCTAATTACTGCCTCCAGGCACCAGAACTGGGCTAGTGCCTCTAACACCCACAGATCATGGACCCTGGTCAGGCATGACTGATATTATTGCTGTTTGGTTGATATCAAAGGAAAAGAGTGAGACTCAGAGTGACACACAAGAGCCCGAAGCTACATGCACAGGGACGGACTTCACATGCTGCACTCGGACTATACAGATTCTAGAACATTCCTTGAAGACAACAGCCAGATTTAAAGGTCCACCCAGCACTGGATCATTCAGACTGGACAGTCCGCTTTTGTAATACCACAGGAAATGGTTTTTCTCCACACTCCCACTGTGAAATTGTCCCCCCTCACAGTTTGGAGAACTGAGAAGGGAATATTTTAGACCTGAGTGGTGGAAGAAGAGGTTGAGAGCCCAGCAGACGACCTGGCATCTTTCCCGGGCCCTCATGTTGTAAGCCTGAAGGATTGTGGGAATTTAGAGGGAGGACAGATAAAGAGGCAACGGTCTGCTCCAGATCCCAGAATCATCTAACACCAGCTCACAGCCCTGGCCTTGTCCATCAGGCTTCCAAGTGTCTGTCTGTGAAACGGAACGGCAAACCCAACCTCGTGGTGGAAAACAAGTTATCAAAGGAGCAAGACTTCTTTGAAGGGCAGGAGGAAGCATGAAAGGTCTTGGCCCAGGGCCTGGCACACAGTAGGCCCGCAAACACAGAGCTTTGAACAGAGTTGGAGGCTCCAAGCCGGGTGGCCCTCTGAGACAGGGGTCCGCAGGAAAAAGAGTGAGACCAGGAGGAAAGGGGACAGACCTTGAGAGACAAAGGCCAGCTTGACTGAGAGCCCTCGGGTTGCCTCTTGGCAGAAAGTCACCTCCGAAGAGAAGCTTCTGAGGAGAGGCATTCCCGCGGTTTCACCTTGTGGCAGCTGAAGAAAACACCCACTCCATCATCCTCCCTCAACTCTTGGTGCACAAAGGAAACACAATTTCTCCGCATTCTAAGTTGGGAGAAGTGGGGGGGAGGGGGTGGGGAGAGAGAGGACTTGGGATGGAAGCCTGAGTCACGGTTCCCAAGAAGCGTTTCACACGGAGACCGGTGGTTTTTCTGTAGCTGTAGATGGAGGCGCACAGGACAGGCTGTCCAGAGCTGACAGCGACAGTCACCGGAATAACATGACATATTATCGTGCTCCCCTCCCCGTGAGAACGAGAAGGAAGGATGGACAGATTTCTTGGTGACATAATGACAGAAGTGAGTCCGGTCTGAGGAACTCTGCCAAGGAGTGGCTGAAGCAAGTCTGTGAGAGAAGAGACTCCTGGGAGACCTTTCCCAAGGCCAGGCACTTCCTGAAGCCAGGTGTGGCAGGACCAACAGGAACAGGCACCCTGTACCCCCGAGTAGCCGTAGTCAGGGTAACCCTCGGATTGGCTGCGGTGTTAGTCGGTATTGAACAACAGAGAAAGAGAGTGGGAGCCGGCTGATTCAAACGCTGCCGGTACTCCGACACAGGCAGAGGTGAGTGTGGAACCTAACCCTCCCAGCTACTGCTTCCACACCCAACCAAGGAAAGGCGGAATAGAGCCTGGGACCTCACACACGATAGGTAAGTACTCTGCCACTGAGCTACATCCCGGCCCTCATTTTATGATTGGATTATTGTGCTGGAGCCTCACGAAGTTGTCCAAGTTGGCCTTGAACTCGTTCTGTAGCTCAGACACGCTTGAATTTGCAATCCTTCTACCTTAGCTTCCCATGTAGCTGTGGTTACAGGCCTGGGCCACAAGGCCCAGCTAAAAGAAGGGTGCCCTTTGACTCTTTAAAGTACTGGATAACTTTACAGGAACACACCCCATGCCAGCCTCCAGTGTTCTCTGTCCGTTCTTGCGGGGAGCAACAGATCTTGCAGCAATGCCTTGGAGAGACTAAAACATTCCACCAAGTTCTGGGACAAGTTGGAATATCTGGGCCTGGCGCCCTTTCTCCTCATACTCAGAAGTCCACAGATGCCAGGATGTTACCTCCAGGAAGCTCAACACAGATCTCCTCTGTGTGAGCCTACGTGTGTATCAGCTCCTCTCCGGAGCCATCTCCTCCCCACTCTATAAAATCATGTGTATTTTTTGTTGATTTTTGTGTCATCTCTGCTCCAGCCACATGGTAGATCAGAATACTTATCACTGTTCCCTCCTGAACCTCTTCGAACTGGGACAGCAGCACCTCCTTCTCAGGGCAGCTGTGCCTACAGGGTGAGCTAGATTCACCGGGTCGGGGGTGTGTGTGTGGTACAAGCAGCTTGTATCATTCCTTCCAAATGCTCTTAGACATGTCCTCAAAGATCCCAGGGGAGCAAGTCACATAAGGTGGAGTTACTAAGAAAACAAGGCATCTTCCTCAAGCCACCAGACCCAGTGACTCAGAAGTCATTGATATGCCCCCACCCCATCCCACTCCACCCCTACCCCTGCTCCTGTGGCTCCAGACACCAGTGAGGCTGGCAGACCAGTACTGTGAGGATGGGAATGTTGTGTGATTGTGCAACAGGGACAGCCGAAGCAGAGCTCACACCCTGTGAAGAGTACAGGAGACTTTACCCAAGGCCCAGTGCCATCTAGTACACGGGAGCAAAGGGGTCAGTGCCAACACAGACCTCCAAGGCTACCATGGTCCATCCCAGCCTCCCAGAGGATGTCGCTTTCCACCAGTGCCATGGGAGCTAATTCTCGGCTCAAGAAATTGCCTACTCCTTCACCATCTGCCCCCACAGGCTTCTCTGTTCCCACTGGAGGACAGCACCACTGTATGCACATCTGGAAACTTGACTGTCAGTACTAGTCCCCCCCTCATGTATACCTCCTCCACCAGGTAGTGGTTCCCAGTGGGGTCAACTCTGAGCCTCTCCTTTCTCACTTAGACCTCATTCCGCCACGTCACACATGGCTCCAGCTCATCCTCCAGAGAGGGGTTCCTTGAGAGATGTGCAGTTCCTCTCCTGGACTCTTTCAGTGTCCAGTAGATAGATACTTACTAAGTCTTTCCTGACCAGAATGAATTCGAGTCCTCATAATTGTGGGAGTGTGTAAGCTTGAAAAGTTAGTCCTATAGACCCAGAGGGAAGGAGTGTTGACATGGTACCCTGTCTGCTTTGATGCCCGCAGAGCCTGGGAGGTGTGGCACAATAGCAAAGGTCAAGGTAGGGCACACTGGAAAGGCCATAGAGGCCAGATCCAGCAGAGCCTTGAGCGCCATGCAAAAGAACATAGTTGGAGGGGGATTGCTGTACTTAGGTTTCTTCCACATTTGTCTTTTCAGCGGAGAGTGCTCCGAAAGCACTTGAGGAAGACAAATTGTGAGTCAGAGCAGCCCTTGGCTCTCTACAAACCTTGCACCAGCCTCTCATGAGATCACATTTCCCTGCTTTGGGCCAAACTCATTAAAGCAGTTGGCATCAAGTGAAAGATTATCAGGGCCAAAGGACTGGGGAGGGAGGGACACCTTGGATGGTATATGGGGTCACGCTGGGGCTTTGTGCCACTCTACTCCTGACATGAGGTCTCCTCCTGGTGGAGCAAGGACATGAGGCTGAGATGGATGGGGGAGGGGGGGTTGTGTAAGGAGTAGGATGAGTACTGGGGTACCATCCTACCCAAGCCCTCTCCTGCTATGGCTACAGGCTGGTTAGCTTCCAGCAATGAGATGCCCCTTTGCTGGGATCTCTGTCTGAATCATGTCCCTGATGGCTCCCACTTCACAGGCTGTGAATCCTATCTCCAGGATGTCTCAGCAGCCCCTCATCCTGCCTCCTGGAACAGGAGCCTCTTTCCAAGTGCAAAGGAGGCAGATGACTCTCTACTGAAGTATGAGGGTGTAGAAAATGTGACAAGACATCTGGACCACTCTGGTGACCTCAACATGGCTTCTCCTTCCCCACCCCAGCTGGATTTGCCTATGACTTACACATGGAACAGAACCCTCCCTGAGGTCTTGAGGCAGGAGACTGAAACTTTGCATTCTGAAATTATTAGAGTTATTATTATTATTAAAGTTATTATTATTATTACTTCCCTTAAAACAGTGTATCGTCTCTCCCAAGACAGCTTCCTGTCCCCTGTCCCCAAGCTGTGTTAGATACCCCTTCTCTGTGCAACATCACCATGGCTTCCCTCTATCAAAGCAGCTGAGATGGTCAAAGGGAAGAGCCAGTTATACGCCCCCCACCATCACCACACACACACCCTTGTTCTAAAGCAGGCCTCATTCACCTGGGTGCCCTAAGCCTGGGAACAGCAGGAAGTCAGTAAAGCTCAGGTAAGGAGGTACGGGTGGTCCAGGGAGGGAAGTCAGGCTATAAAGAAGGAAATGGTGTCAGCCAAAGCTTAGCTGGAGAAGGAAAGCGAGAGTGCTGATTGGGAGTTGGTGGTCTTCACATCTGTCTCTGCATCAGACATGGAAACTCATGAAAAACCCAGAGACCAGCCATCTCAGCCTCTTCAGCAGGTCTGCACAGAGGACCATGGACTGGCATTTCAGCAGGTGCCAGGATATGCTCTCCTGGCTCTGAAGCCTGGTTCAGGGTGGAGGATGCTATTTGCAGGCACTCAGAAACTGCATCCACTCCTTACTTGGACCCACAGGGAGATGAAAATGGGGTGAAAGCCTGGCATCTCTCTGCCCCCCTTTTGTGCTTCCTCTACTTTGGGGCAGCTGCATGCCTTTGCATATAGAGAAATTAATCACCCAGGAGATACCAGGTAGAACCAGGGCTACCTAGCCTACCTCACCCCACCCCTGGATTGAAGGCACAGAGAGATGAGAAACTGAGGCATCTTACTGTCATCTTTTTCACAATGTCCGGTTTAGATCCCAAAAGGTGACTGACGCAGTCAGTGACTGACTTCCAGAAACAGCAGAGCCTAGCAGGACAGACAACCCCAACTGAGGCCAGTTGTCCTTGAGAGTGAGCGGCACCTTGAGGAAGACAGCTTCTGCTAAGAGCCAGCTTGCCTCTTCACCTAACGAGGATTTGTTTGGACCGTTCACCAAGACCAGAGCTGAGACAATGATGGGCAGGACCATGCTTTGACTGAAAGTGCACAATTATGCACATCCCTTTGTCCCCTTGTGCCTCTTCCTTAGTTTAAACCTAAAGCTCATGACAGTCCCCCAGAGATGGGACTTGGAGGTCCCTGGACCCCCTTTATCTGTTCTATCCAGCATGACCGCATTGATTACCTCTCCGCTTCTCCTTACCTGGGTCTCTTAAATTGGTATATTGGGGCCGATGGCGGAACCTAGCCTGTTGTGGCTGCCAGAACAATCTAAAACTCCATCTGCAGAGGTAAAGCCAAGAGTCCGGAAGAGGAGAAAGACAGACAGCTGAGGGAGTGTCGTGCAGGGTGTTACACGCCGAGGCCGAGGCGTCAGCCGTGATACTAAAGGACAGACAGACGAGATGACTGGAGAGCAGCAAAGTCTGGGAGGCAGAGGCGACTACAGTCGTGAGTTTGAGCCCCCTTCCCCACTATGCGACCTCAGCCAGCTCGCCCCAGGGGGCCACAACCCCCCAACCCCCCACCCCAAATCCAACCCTCTTCGAGAGGCAGGTGTGCCTGCAGGGAGACCGACCAGCCCTGAGAGGGCTTTGCGGCGGCGGGTAGGCCCTCAGCAGATGTGAGAGCGATTATTATAATCTCTCCGCCCCCAGATGGCATGGTCCGGGTTGCCCCCTCCTCCGCCTGCCAGGCCCCTCTCCGCGGTCCCCGGGGACAGGATGCTAAGGGCCCCAGCCTGCGAGCTGCCTGCCTCCTCTCCTCGGGGGGCCCCTGGCCCAGCCTCAGCGTGGGCCTGGCCTCCAGCTTGAGCAGCTTTTCTTCAGGTGCAAGGACCCAAGTGGCTGTCAGCGGGCGGCTCCTCGGCAGGGCACCTCAGGCGGGCGGAGGCGGTGGCGGGGGTGGCTCAGCACAGCGAGTGAACAAAGGCCGGCTGGGAGCTGGCAGGGCGCCATCAGGGTTCAATGCACAATGGCCCGAGGGGCTGGCGGCTTCGCTCCTGGCCGGCATTTGCATAGCGTCTAGGGCAGGAACAGGTGCCCGGTCAATAGGCGATTGTGAAGCTGCTGTGTCAAAAAAGAAGAGGCCTGTATTGAAGGCCAGGCTGGCCTATTGCAATGCAAATAGCATTCAAAGCAGACCAGCCCGGGCTGGGCTCCCCGGAGCCCCTGCCTCATGAAAGCCACCGAGCCAGCCCCGGCGGCGGCGGCTGCTGCTGGTGCCCGCTTTGTCTGAGGCCAAAGGGTGGCACTGGCAATGGGGGCGGGGAGCCCACAGCAGGGGGGTTGAGCTCCAGGCCTACCCATCTAGGAAGGCTTCCTGGAAGAGGAGCAAGCTGAGCTAGGATGTCGCTGAACTTCAGCGGGACACTGGAAGGAGGCTGGCTGCGTGACTTCTCTGAAGAGGGGCCAGAGTGAAGCAGTAAGTACCACGATGAAATCTTCGAGGACAGTGTCACGTGCCTCCTCACTTCTGGCTGCATGGCCCTCTGGCCTGAGATTCGGGATCCTTCCTGTTACCTCTGATTTCACTGTACCCTCATCTTACCAGACGCTATTCTGGGTGTACCCATGTGGTTAGTTCTTCCACACCTGAAGCAACCCTGTGAGACAAAGTGCATGTCATTCTCATTTAACTGATGTAGAAACTGAGGTACAGAGGGGTTGTACCACTACTAGGTGGCAATACTGGGAAAGACCCCTGACAGGCTGGCTCTAGAAGCTTCCCTCACTCGATGCTATGCCAATGCTCTGCCACCAAGTCACACTCCCATTTCATGATGGAACTGAAGTCCAGTGAGCCACAGACGCTTTGTAGCAAGACCAGAAACCCGTGAACTGGCTGCCTGCCTGACTCATACCTCTTCCGCTGATGATAAGCCTGCTGGAGAGAGCTCCCATCTGACCCAGGGATGGATGCTGGGGTGGTGACAGGCTTGACAGAATGGAATATTTTTCTCCCAACATGTAGTCTTTATAGAAATGCTCCAAATTGCAGGGACTGCTGGTAGATTGTGTGGGCTGCTCAAGAAGGCAGAAACCTCAGAGTATGGATCCAGGGCCTGGCTTTATCGTCAACAGATCGCAATGGCCTGGGACTGCTGACCCCTGACTTCATACTCTCACGTTTGCCCATCTGTAAAATGGAAGCCTGGGCTAATTCCAGGGCTGCCAGAAGACCATGATGATAACTGCAGAGAGCAAGCAGCCTCCCTTGTCCCCATGCTGTTCAGAAATCAGAGCCTCAGAACTACCCAGCTCCACCCAGTTTCCTGTTGAGATGAAAGAGTCTACACACGCCTGCGGATGTGCTACATGAAGTCACTCTCGCGTTCCAGGGAACTTCTGTTAGGTTTTTAATCTGGAACTCCCTGCCTGTGGCACTAGGTCGGATTCAGGGACTCTCCACCGCTCCTCCGCAGCCTCTGGCCTTGGCATCTGTGCAGCAGGAGTTGGGGAACCTTCGGTCTCCCACACAGGTCCTCCACACAGGGGTGATCAGCAGGGCCTGTCTCGAGGCTGTGTTGAGGACTGCAGGCGTGGCAGGAAGGACGGCCGCCGTTCCAGAGATGTCCCTGGGCGGAATCGAAGCAGTGTAGCTGGGCAGCTGAATTCACTGGCTACGAGGGGATGGAGGGAACCAAGGGTGCCCAAGAAAAAACGGAGTCCTTAAAATCTCTGGGTGACAATATCAAAGTCAGAGCTGTCAGCTAGTTCGGTGGGGGAGGGGTACATGTGCACCTGTACACGTGGGAGCCAGAGGACCAACCTCAGGTGGATTGTCCTTTGGACACCATCCATCTGTCCATCGAGACGGGTCTCTCACTGGTCTTAAGCTCACTAAGGGTAGGCTGGCTGGCCAAGAAGCCAGCCCCAGGGATCCACCTGTCTTTTCTTCCCCCACGCCATCACCCTCCGTGCCATCATACCTGAAATTTTCACGTGGGTTCTAGGGTTCAGACACTGGTCCTCAGGCACGCAAGGCCATCGCTCTCTGACTGAGCCATCGCCCAGACCTTTTCCCTTTTCATGGAAATCTTTTTGGAGGGTGTCACACTGCACCTGTGTTGCTTTTAGAATCGGAGAAAGGGTTACGACGGTCGAGCTTAATAGCAGAACAATTGTGCAGTGTGGACCAGGGCCTGGGTTCAATCCCCAACACTGCAAAATTAATTCCTTCAAATTAGAAAAAGCAATAAGGTGTTTTCAAAGTGGGAAAGGAAGAGTCGACCTTGCTGTTTCCCCAGGAAAGGAGGCACGGGGTTCCGGGGGGATAGAGTTTAGCGTTGAAGGCAGTGTTAATCGAGGGTGGCTGCTCTTGTCCGTGTCAAGGCACACATGTGCTTGATACCCTACAGTTTCACTTCCACTCAGCCAGTTAATCCTCCCCAAAGGCTGTGGGCATTGAAACCATACACATTATGTGCTCTCATTTGCATGTGAAAGAAAAGTAAGACTCAGAAAGTTCACATGTGATTTACCCGAAGTTATGAAGTCAGGAGGGAGACTAGAGGAACCCTCAAGACCTTTCTGCCCTACATAGGGAAAGCCAGGAGGACATTTGGGGGTGTAGCCAACCTGGGAGTGAGTCCTGCTGTATCTAGCCCCAGCCAGCGTCGTCCATAGAATTCCATGCAATAGACTACTGGGCCTTCTCCAGAAGGAGACAGGGTGGCCTCGGGTTCCCAGGCCCAACTCCCTTGGCTGACTTCAGCAGCTCCCTGTAACACAATGCACCCTTCTTCTCCTGGCACACCCGCCCCAGCTCTTAATTAAGCTAGCCAATGGTTGTCCTTCACGGCAAAGGCCCGGGCTTCTGAGCTGCCCATTGTTCCACCCTGGCTACCAGAATCCAGCCTCCTGTAGGCACCCATGATGCTCCAGGGCCCGGCATCTAGAGGCCCAATACTCGATCACAAAGGGCACAAATCCCTGTATCATCACAGAGGCAGCTATTATTAAGTGTTTCTTTTTATTAATGCCCATAAAAGAAATCACAAAGCATTCATGGGTTTGTTTCATAGGAACCAAATGTGTCCACACTCACAATAACAGAGAATAAGCCATGATGGAAAGATCTGGAGCCCAAGATATGGGTGGGTCCCAATAGAGAGCCAATTCCACCCCTGACAAGCCAGGCAGCCTCAGGTGATCATTGCCTGCTGGATTCTCCATCGTCACCGTTCTAGAATGGCTGTCATAGGAGAGGTATGTGTGTGGAGAAATTCTGGGGAAAATGTAAACCAAATGACCAGGAAATTTAGAAAGCTGTGTGTAATTGGAGCCAAATGTGTCTCCCCTGACCCCATCCTGAGGAAGCTTCCTAACCCTTCCTGTTGCTGCCAATGAGAAGTCAGCCTCTGGCTTATGATGTCCTCAGAGAGAAAAGCCAGTCCCCAAAACCTCTGCAGCCTTTCTCCCTGTGACAGACATGGTGTTTGGGCAGCCATGGCACTAGCCCCCTGAAAGATGGGGAGGGAGGGGCACAAGTTCTCAACGTTGGTATAAGTTACCTCCCCACTGCATCTTCTGGCCAGAACTGGCTGTGCACCTCCAGTAGAAAGACACAGCACTTAGCCATCAGAACCAGGATCCCCTCCCTATGAACACCGTGGAGCACAAAGAGCCTATTCCAGAGAAGCCAGGAGTCACAGTGCTGACTTCAGAATTCAGGCTTGGGCCAGAGAGACGACTCATGGGGTCAAGGTGCTGGACACTGAGCCTGACAATCTGAGTTCAACCCACAGGATCCACATTGTGAAAGGAAAGAACTGACTCCCACAATGTTTCTGACCTTCACATTCACAACACACACACACACACACACACACACACACACACACACACACACACACACTTACATTTAAAAGTTAAAAAAAGAACTCAGCCTTGCAGACACATAGACCTGAACTCGAATCTCGACATTCGGCTTTAAGAGGTTCCTCTCTTTCTGAAGCCTCAGTTTCCCCATAGATTACAAAGTTCCAATTAGCTATTAAAATTACTGACGATGAAGTAACAAATGGCGGCAAAGGCTGGGTAGAGGATCAGGTACCTGTGCCCCCCCACCACCACCACTCTGCATTAGTCTACAGGAGGCTCCTCCTAAAATCGAGCCTGTCGGTGCTTAAAACCCCAGATGGCCTCCCACTGTCGTAAAATCCAAAGTCTTTCAGATGGATGAATCCACGCCCTGTGTTTCTCCCCAGTCATCTTCTTCCCCCAGACACCCCAAACTATGTTCCAACTGGCTTCCTGTCCTGGGTCCCCAGATCCTGTCCCTAACTCCAAACACGGGTCCCTTGCCTCTATTCCTCCTGTGCAGATCCTTCCTCTGTTCCTCAGTTCCCAGCTCTTGACCTCCCTTCTTGAATGTTCTTTTATAATGGGAATGACATAATTTTTTGAATAGGTAGTGTGCTCAGACAATTCAAACTCCAGAAGGGAGGAAGTGGTTTAGAACAGAAGTCTCTCCTCCTACTTACCTCTCCAGCCTCCTGGATCTTGGCTCTGCTCTCCAGAGCAGTCTTTGTTCACATATCTTGGTCCTTCCAGAGGGAAACATATAAAGGCAAATAAACAGTGTGTGTGTGTGTGTGTGTGTGTGTGTGTGTGTGTGTGTGTGTGTCTACCTCCTTCAGCAAGGCTGTCATCCATCCCACTGTGTGCTCTACCCATTTTCATTAAAGTGGATCCTGAATCTCTAGACATATCCACACACAAAGGGTGTGTGTGTGTGTGTGTGTGTGTGTGTGAGATACAGTCATACACGTATAATGACTATATTACACTCAATTGTATAAATCCACCGTTTAGTTGATCCCCTGGAGATGTATGTACATTTAGGCTAGCTCCAGTCTTTGCTGATAAAGAAGACACTTTGCTGAATAATCATCTTCATAAACAGTCATCTTGCACACATAGACGTGAGGCCAGTCTCTAAAGGACACACACAGGGAGCTGAGATCCTGCCAGGCCACCCTCAGAGCAGCCTGAACAACTTGATCCTCGAGTGTCTGGGGCAGTGCACACCCCCAGAAACCACACATTTGTCTGTGCCACTCTTACTAATCCAGTCTTGGGCAACCAGGCAGGGGAGGGGGCTCATGGCGTCTTGGCACGGTGTCTACTGCAGCCGCCATCGTCGTGAGTGCTCGAGAGACTGCATTTGTGTGTAATTGGTGTTGGAGCTGTTTATAGCTCTTCCCTCCTGTGAGGTATTTGTTCCTAGCCTGGGCCCCAATTCCTATTAGGCTGTTTATTCTTCTTAATGATTTGTAGGAGCTCTTTATTTACCAGGGAAATCAATCTTCCCCTATGACTGGAATTGCAAGTACTCTTGGTCCTTGCATGGAGGCTTCTTATAAAGAAGGCGACCTTTGAAGGAATTAAGCACCTCTCCTCTGTGCAAGGTAATTACTGGATGGATGGATGGATGGATGGAATGTGTCCTGCCCAGCTTCTCAGTTAACCAGACAATCAAACCAGAAGACCTGTCCTCGGTGAAAAATCCTGGGCTCGGCAGCTGAGTGGGCTGAGCTGCCCGCCCCAGTCTCTTCTCCTCCCCCTCTATGGTCTCTCTTCCCTGGACAGACCTTGACACCAGCCAGAGCTCCACAGGGCACAAGAGCAGGGATGCAGCCCCATTACAGAATTTTTCTCTCTTGCTGGCCTGTCAGAAAACCAGAATTTATGGCCTCATTCACTTTACACAAAACCTGTTTCTGGAGACTTTTACGATGAACAAGTGAGAAAAGGGGTAATGTAAGCAAGAGCTGTGCCAGGAGGATGGAGCTGGAATATATAATCTCACGGAAGCCTTGGGCAAGAGGCTCAGGACCTCGCTGTGTTCTCTGGTGACAGTGCTCATGGAGGGTCGTAGTTATGTGTGCAGGGTGAAGATGGGGCTTCATCTCACAGGGGAGAGAGCTCCCCTGCACTGGAGCCACCAGCCCCACGCCCTCCCACATTGGTCTCTCTGTCGGACCCAGCTGCAGTCTTCTACTGCTCAGCTCTGCCTGGTCCTAGAACCACTCAGCACAGCTGCCATCCAGCTTCCTCCATGTGCCTCCAAGAAGCCCTCAGCTCCCGATTCTCTGAGGGAAAGAGACAGCCTGGCAATAGGAGCCAGTGCCAAGTGAGCCATTCCTGCGTGCCCAGCTCTGAGCTGGCACACCATATGTGATGGTTCCTTCAGGGCCCTCAGTACCAGACGGGGTCAGGATAATTGGTACCCTATTTTAGAGAGCTGATGACAAGAACGACAGAAACAAGAAAGATAGCCCCTGTCACAGCTAGCACCCAGACTCAGGCAGTCTGTCCATCATCTCACTCATTGCTTCCACTGTGTCAGACATGGAAGACCTGGACATACGGGGTGGGGGTGGGGGGCAGGGGGGAGTATTCATTCTAGGACAGGTTCCTCTATCCAGCACATAGGAGAGTCATCCCCAAAGGAGGCTCCAGGGTAACTGGCAGGAAGCCAGGAGAGAGATGGGGACAGGAGCCTTTGAAACAGGAGGAACAATAAACCCAGTGTGGCTGGAAAACAGGAAGGGACCCTGAATGACATAGGAGGGGGGTGGAGCCTTGACAGGTGTGGGCGTGGACAGGTAAAGGCAGGTGAGGGCAGGTGTAGGCATGAGCAGGCATGAGCATGCACAGGTGAGGGCAAATACAAGCAAGTGTGGGCAAGTGTGAGCATGGGCAAGTGAGGGCAGGTATGAGCAGGCATGGGCAGGTGTGAGCATGGACAGGTGAGGGCAGGTCTGAGCAGGCATCAACAGGTGAGGGCAGGTGTGGGCATTTGAAGACACAAGCAGGCCAGGCACAGGCAGGCTTGGACACATACGAATAGTTGCAGGCAGGCTGAGTTAAGACAAGCATAGGCAGGCCTGCATAGGCAGGAGCAGGTGTAGGCACCCTGGGCAACAGGCAGTCCTTCCTCTCTCCCTTGGGTGAAGGTCTCTTGCTTCTCTTACCCCCACTTACCCTCTTCCTGAAGCTGTCACCTCTCTGTGCCCCTATCCCTTGTGCCCCCCCCCCTTTCAACATCCAGTCTCCTGCACTCACTCGTCAGCGCTTCCCCAAGCCTTGTGCATGCCAGGCGCTGCATCAGCCACTGGGAATAGACCCATTAATAAGGCGTATGAATAAATCACGGGCACCGCTGAAGAGAAGAGGGGCTCTGAGTGCAGTAATAAAGTGGCATGTGGATGCAGAGGAGGGAGCAATTAAAACTGCCAGCCAGAGGGCTGGGTACCGATACTCCAGCTGGGCTTGAAGGGCCACAGACAATGACATAAGGGTTGAATCGCTGAGTCCACAGCCTGGCACATGCAGCAGGCTGTTCTGGAAGCCCTAGATCTGCCTGTAGGACAGAGCTGAGGGGCTCAGTGCCTGAAGGGCCTTAAGCACCTAGAGAGAAGTTGGGGCTTCATCCTCAGCACCTGAGATGAGGGCTATGGTGATGAGAGCTTGTTAGAGAGACCCCTGTCGCCCTGAGCTACTAACACCTCTGCCCCTGATGGCTTTGGTTTTCTTCACAGGGGCAAGTCACATCTGGATACTTAACTTACCAGACTGAGTTGTGTGAAATGGCTGCTTTTCTATGTCTCAGTGGTGGGAGAGTCTTCGCATGTTCATATACAGTGTGCATCACTCATCTACCCACTTCTCTCGACTACAAAAGTTCAGGTTTCGTGAGGAGAACTGTTGTCTGTCCAACCTACTCAGCAAGTATTGGATGGGTGGGTGGGTGGATGGGTGGATGGATGGATGGACGGATGGACGGACAAATGAATGAACCAAGGAATGGACTGGGAGAAGAGGGTCCTGCTCAGTTTCCCTCCCCAGACACAAACCCTCCAGAAAACAGCAACTTCAGTCCAGCCACAGAAACTGCAGAAAAGTCCAAGGTGGTCCTTGTTTTCCAGGTGGTGCTGGGAAAGCAACTCACGTTTTGTCAGCCCACATTCTTCCGCAGCTGATAAGTGCCATTGTTTGTCAAACAGGACGGCCTCACAAACCTGGGGCATGAAGCAGGAACAACATCTGTGTTATTTCCTCCCCTTCTGTACATGCTGGCCCTTCTTGGTCCCGGCCATACACAAAGACTCAGCACAAAGATTTTTAAGGTGAACACTGTCACAGTTTGACAAGACAGGACGGTCCCACACCAGAAGTGCTGTGGTAAGAAGTGAGAAGCAAGGGCCTGAGTCCCTCCTCCTGGCGGTCCCTTGGTGGCTTTACTCCTGTCCAGCACTGACAGGGAAATAGGCAGCCCCTCCAGGATCTTCTAGGCCTAGGGAAATGTCCCTGGGCTGGTCCCTGTGTGCTCTAGGTGTGAGCTTCTGTCCTATCCTGCTAGGTATGTGAAATGTGCCTACTGGAGAGGGGTAAGACACCGTGAGAGGCAGGATTTGGCATGTGCCTGGCATGCTCATGGCCATTCTCATCTGCTATGGCCTGGTGTGGCAGCAGGGACTGGTCTCCAAGACTCTGAAGTCCACTGGACTCCTTTGGGATTCTTTTCTAAAAGTTCAGGTAGCAGAGCCTCTGTCAAAGTGGTATTTATGCCCCCATGTGCCCTGTAGGTCTGTCGTTATGACTTTGTTATTGTTGGTGGTGGTCAGATCTATTTATTTTTGCTAGGCAAAATGCCTGCATTCAGGACACAGAGGCCAACCTGGTCTACAAAGTGAGTTCTAGGACAGCCAGGTCTACAGAGAGAAGCCTTGTCTCAAACAAACAAAAAGATATATTTAACTTTAACTTATGTATATGAGAATTTTGCCTGCATGTGTGTCTGTGCATCATGTGTGTACCTGGTGCATATTGGATCCCCTGGAACTAGAGTTACAGATGGTTGTGAGATTGTGTGGGTGCTGGGAACAGAACCCGGGTCCTCCGGAAGAGCAGCAAGTGCTCATAACCACTCTCCAGCCCCACTGTGACCGGTTGTGGTCCCAAGTTGTGACAGAGCCATATGGATGCTGAGACGTCCATCTAAAAAGTAAACATTGCATCTCTAGTTTCCAATCACTAATTCCTCCTTCCTGTCCTGTGTCATACACAGAGACCCTTGGAAAGGGGTGACAGTTGAATTGGAGGATAAGTAAGGGAGCTTAGAAGTGGCTAAGAGTTGCGGGTGGATTGTAGGGACAGCTGTTGGGGACATTACCTGAAAATAAAGGTAAACAATTTTTGTTTCATCCAAACCTGGGTATAGCCAAGTCAAAATGTCACCTTATGAAAACCCCCTTCTCTGTGTCATCTGGAAGACTGATACAGCTGTCACCCAGTAAGGGGCAGAAAAGTGAGGGGCCTCTGACTTATCCAGATGTTTGCCAGTATTGTCCAGTTTACAGATTAAAGACGATGAGGCTCCAGCGGAAAGCAGCTGCCCACTTTTCAATATCCACACCCACAGGCTTGGATTTCTGATCTAGGGCATTTGCACAGTTCCAACAAGACAAGTTCTGGGGTGCTGGGGCAGAAATGACGGTGACCTGGGGGGAAAAGCTGAAGCGTAGGTATCTGCGGAGACAAAGACAGCAAAAAGCCAGGGAGAATAAAGAGACGGCCCCTTGATAGACTAAGACAAATACACCCTCACCACCTGATTCAGCAAGCAGGGGCTTTGGTGACAGTGGACAGCCCCCATCTGACCAGGTTAACATGCCCGGGTGACCACAGAGGCTGCTGGGGGACCAGAACTCCACCTAAGTCCTGAGAGCCAGGCTTCATCAGTGTCCCCTGCTCCCTGTCCATCAGGCAGATTTATTAAGAGCAGCAGGAGCCTAGCAGACTCTGGCTCACCTAGCAAAGCCCAGCCCAGCAGTTCCATCAATCCTGCCGGGAGGCGGGCAGGAGACAGAATGTATGTAAGGTCATTTGGAGATGGAAAAAAAAAAATCATTCATAGCACTCCCAAAATAGCCCATCTCCACTTTGCAGCAATAGTCACCTTCCTGGCCCTAAATCAAATTCTGCTGTGAGAAGCAAACTCAATCTTCTCTCTACCAAGTTTTTGCTTTTTATGAGATCGACAGTAAGTTGGGGTGTGTTCAGAGAAAAGGCACCAAAGGTCACCAGAAATGGGAATTCCCAGGCAGCCCAGAGCGGACAGAGAGGCAAGGCCTCCGAGAAGGAGGAGGACAATGTCAGGGCTGAAGCTGGCTGATGGTGTCTGAAGTGTTCATATGGCGTAGTCAGAACCCAGTGAATGGGGCTATGTACATGAATGCAAGGCAAGGTATAGTCCAGGATACTTCACTTTCCCTACAGGGCACATACAGCTGCCTTGTCCTGCATGAGCAATGGCAGGCACCATGCCACATCCTACTGCTTGCAATCATGACAGCCAGAGGACAATGGTCCTCTCCAAGATGTCAGAAAAACTCCCTGGATAGAAGATGAAGGCCCTCTTTTTTTAGAGATTTTTCTATGGTTCCCCCTTTGAAAATTCCCTCTGACCTCTGCAACAGGGTCTATGGACATCTGGGGCTGATGGATCCTCTGAAGATCTGTCTTGTGTGTGCTTGGATGTGCAGGAACACAACTGGCCTCTCCACCCTAGATACCACAGCACTCACCAGTCACGACAGTCAAAATCACCTTAAGAGCTAGGAATGTAGCTCAGTGGTGGGGTGCTTGCTCAGCATGTGGGAGGCGCTGGGTTCCATCTCCAGCAACGGGGGTGGGGGGGGGGTGAGGGACAAGGCACTTTCCAAAGTGGAAAAAGTGGCCACAAAGTAGCCCCTGCTGAGAAACACTTCCTGTAAATTCTACTGAGGTCTCAGGTATATGAGTAGTCCCTCCCTCTCCGGCTTCAAGCATTGCTGCCAAGTTCTCTAGTGTCCCATGGTGCCATCTGCCTGGCTGGCATTGCTCCTCAGATGCAGTGAGCCTAGAACTAAAGGCCTCATCTCCCCGCCACACACACACACACACACACACACACACACACACACACACGCACTTCGACACACAGAGGCGCTACCTTTCTAACCATGCAGCAGTGTCTTTGGTGATAGGTTCACCTCCATCATCGCTGGCTTGTTTGACCCGGAGCAAAATTCATGTAAGAATGTCATTGAGAAAATGGCTATAGTAATAACCATCTTCCTAGGGCTGTAGTAGCAAGCAACTGTTCTGACACAGGAAAGGCATCTAATGTCTCATTTGTCTGCGAGGCGATGAGAATGCAATAGACACTTAGATAAAAATCTTCGGAAACAACTCAGATCAAGGTGCTAAAGCAGGGCCTTCTGAAGTAAGCAGGCCAATGTTGTTCTGCTAAATGTTCATGCTGTCAGATCGGCTTCTAAATATTTACGTTTATAACCATAGACCTGGGCTGCTCTCAGCCTTGGTCAGGGAAGCTTCTTTGTGCAGTGGGGGAGGAGGGGCGGCCAATGTTGAGAGGAATAGCTGGTCAGGGGGCTCAGAGTAGGAGGCAGAGTGCTCAGCTCTAAATGGGACACCTTTCCCACCTCAGCTGCCCACCTCCGCCAATGCCCAGTGAGCACTGTAGAAGAGGATGCAGAAAGAATGTAAGAGGGGAAGGAGAGTTGTAGAAGGCAAGCCGAAGGACTTGACGTGACTATTGTACCCAAGACCTCACTTCCACTCTGGTTATGTGCACAAGGACCTGCACAGGATCAAGCCAGCAAAAACCCAAGCCTAGACGAGGCCGATGATCTTTTTTTTTTTTTTTTTGGTTTTTCGAGACAAGGTTTCTCTGTGTAGCTTTGCGCCTTTCCTGGGACTCACTTGGTAGCCCAGGCTGGCCTCGAACTCACAGAGATCCGCCTGGCTCTGCCTCCCGAGTGCTGGGATTAAAGGTGTGCACCACCACCGCCCGGTGAGGCCGATGATCTTTAAGCCCCACCATCGACTGAGGAACTATTGGCAATTGACAGCTGCTTGGAGATGGAGAATCTTTTTTTTTTTTTTAATGTGTGGCCACTGGTTGATTTCCAAGCTTCAGTGGATAGCAGCACCCCATACACATAGAAGCAGCACTAGTTGGACTCCGGGTTATTTTAGAAAGTGTGTGTTAGCAGTAGAGCCAACTCCATTGACAGAGGTGTGGGTGAGCCAGCCCCAATGTTGTGAGCATGGGAGCACTGTCCTCACTACTCATCTGTTATACGGCAGCATGGGTGGAGGAGAGGTGCCCTCCACCACCACCAGTCCCCCACCCGGCCCATGAATGCCAGAGGCAGGTGGGAGAGCTGACTCTGAGGTCATTAGGACGGGAGAGCTGTCCCTACCCTTCATCAGCTATGGCCCCTGTGCCATGCCTGAGCAATACAGTAGAGCTGGCCCTGAACATGGTGATGTGGGAGAACCGACCCTGAGGCCTGAGGACCAGAAAGTAGAACTTGTCCTGTCCCTTGCTCATCACTGCAAGGGGTAAACCAGCCAGGGCAGTGCAGGAGAGCTCACCCTGGTGGTGAGGACGAGGGAGAGCTGGTGCACTGACCAACCCTGCAACTATCCAGGCCCAGAACCACGGTTATAAGTTGGCCCACCCCAACATCCACCCCATCTGTGATCTGCCGGAGCACTGAAGGGACCAACCCTCCAGACCTAAAGCTGCAGGATCTCCACAACACAGGGCAACCGCAGGGTAACCTAGAGGAGTTCTGTTATAGGACCAGCATCGATGGTGTAGCAGAAACCAGAGGTCTCGAACCAGACCACTGACTCTACAGCGAACACTAGTGAGTAAAGATATATGGATAACATGTGACTCAGTGTGTCACACTACAGCTTCCATGACAACACTGATTTTTTTCTCTTAAACTTGATTTTCTTTTCTTTTAGCGGGGAGGTTGCAAGAGCAGAGGGCAGATACGAAGGGATGGGGAAATGAATAAAACGGAGATGCATGGTGTGAAAAGTCACAAAAAAAAAAAAAGGAAAGTCAAAAAAATGTGTGTTGGGGTGAAATTGGAAGGATGTCATCCTGGGGTAAAATTTGGGGGGAGTTAAAAGAGGCAAATAGGGAGTAGACATGTTCATATTTCATTGTACCCTGGATGGAAGTCTCAGGAATAAAAAGAAATTCATTTTAGGATGTTGAAATCATCACTTAAAAAAAAAGCAAGCAAATTTCAATGTTTCAGTTTAGTAAGAGTCAGTGGGCAGATAAGGGGGGGTGTGACAGGTGACCATCCACACCTCCTATACACAAACACACACACGTGCACACACACAGAGACATGCACACACAAACACATACTTGTGCGCACACCATTCCCAGCAAGTCATTGCATGTGCAGCAAGTACCAGCCACTGCCCACTCTGACGTTCCTGCCAGGTTAAGTACTAAAACAGAGAATCAAGACACTTCCTCTCTTACCTATCTGAGAGAGACAGAGGGGAAGGGCTCTGAGGCAGGTGGGAGAGCTGGCCCTGAGGTCATTAGAACGGGAGAGCTGTCCCTGCCCCTCACTTGTTGCAGCAATCAGGAGAGTGGCCTATATGCCACACCTGGACAACACACTAGAGCTGGCCCTGAAGGTGTAGGTGTGGGGGAACTGACCCTGAGATGACCATATCTATTAGTGAGGGTCTACTAAAGGGACAGAACTGGCAGAATGAATACATATTTAAAGGAGACCCATTAGATTGGCTTACATGATAGGATCTGGTAACCCAAGAGTGCCTGTCTTCACACTGGAGAGGCTGAGAAGCCAGGAACCACTCACCCAGAATGAATGCCAAGAGTCCCAGTCTGGCACTGAAGGCCGACAGAGCCACTGAGCTTCTGCCCGCATCGGAAGCCCAAATAGCTGGGTTCTGATACCGGCAAAGGAATGCGGCAGAGCAGCAGCAGCCGCCAGTTAGATGAACTCACCATCGCGAAGTGAACGCTGTGAGGCGAAATGTCAGCTTTCTCCTCAGACTTCTTTTTAGATGGGCTTTCGCTGGGAGGAGCTGCCCACATTCGGGGTAGGGCAGACCACTTCAAAACACCTGGTCAAGAAACCCTCTCACAGGTGTGCCTGGCAGCTTATATCTTAGGTGAGTCCTGATCTTTCACACGAACCAGCCCTCCTTAAAGGCACAGCCTAGCAGGAACCATCCACTGTGTGGAATTCTGAGGGTTTCGCCACTGGTGGGTTCAAATCCACCCATATCCTCCCCTTTGCTGTTGTGAGTCACTTATCACAAATGTGAAGGGCTGGCCCTCCATGACATTAGAATTTCTTCAGCAATAACATCCTATAGGTCCAAGCATCAGTCTGAGGCGTAAAGCCAGGCAATGGCTTGTGTGCCCTTGCATACATGCACACGTGAACATGCGCGTACATGTGTGCCTGTCTATCTGTCTGCAGGGTCCTCAGCTGGCTGGTAATCCTCACATCATATGCCAGCCAACCACAAACCATTGACACATCAGATCTAGCATCCCCTACTTTCAAAAGGCGTCAGCAGTTTGAGAAAAGCATGGCATCTCCAGTACGCATGAATATGCCTGGGGAGCTTCAGTACCCCTGAGCTGCGTTCAACGTGTGAGTGTTATGGCATGCCAAATATCGGATGTGGCTTTGTCTTGCAGAAAACACACACCTCATTCATCCAGGAAATCTGATGTGCCACTTAATGAATGAGGCCAGGAGACCAACTCTTTGGGGGAATTATTATCTTCGGGTGGCCACATAGGTAGATTGTAGGAAAATCAGATTATTTTGTTATAGCCAAAAGAAATGTCAAGTAAGATACTCAAGAGTGTTTGTTACTAGAATCACCAGAAGGATATTCTGGGAAAACAATCTCTGATTCTGGAAAAGTAACAGAATAATTGGAAAAATCCATTGTTCTCCCCAGTGTGGTATGGTGGATTGTTGGGGTCTGTTGTTTTGTCTTTTGGTTGGTGGGTTGGTTTTTATGTTTGTTTGCTGGCTGGCTGGCCTCATCACCACCCCAGGCTTTATTAATTTACATTTTTTATTTTATTTGTATGTGTTCATATGGTGCACACGTGTGTGTAGTGTGTGCATGTGAATATGGGAGCAGACATCAGCCAAGGGACTACTCCTTGGGAGCCAGGGTTTCTCATTGGCCTGTAGCTCACCAGTCAGGCTAGGCTGGATGGCCAATAAGACCTGGGGACATGCCAGGCTCTGCCTCCTCAGCTCTGTATGGGTTCTGGGAAACAAAACTCATATCCTTGTGCTTACGTAAGTGCTTAACTGATGGGGCCATCTTCTCATGTACATAGACGTGTGTGTGTGTGTGTGTGTGTGTGTGTGTGTGTGTGTGTGTGTGTGTGTAAGGAGGCTACGGGGTAGAGGAGACATAACACACACACACACACACACACACACACACACACACACACACACGACTATTGGCTACTCAAAGATTTTCTGGTCTCTCTCATTCTTCCCTTAAGTTGAATGTCTTCTATTGGCCTCCACAGAAATTGGCCTAAGAAATAAATAAAATAGTATCATTCCTTTTCTGAAAACTCCTCAATGACCCCTGTCAAGTTCAAGTCCAAATCTCCTAGTGCGGCCTTCACAGTTGCCTAGATTCTCCACTGGCCCATCCTTCACCATCCTTCATCAATCTCACCTGCACCTTGGCCTCCCAGCCCGTTCTCTGGGCACTTGTCACCCTGCGGAACATTTTCCCATTCCCAAGAACTGAGCCATATCCTTTTTCATATCCCAGACCTTTGTGCATGCTCTTTCCACTGCGAAGCCTTCAGTAAAACAAATGTCCCCAGGTAGCTAGCCTTGAGCGCAGGGCCTGGCACACTGTTCAGGTGACCCATCACAGAAATTGATAGGATCAGTGGAGGCTATTGGAGAGTAATGTGCTAGGGCACTGAGAAGTCGTGGGCCATCCCAAAACTGGTAAAGGCAGCTGCAGGCAGGATCCTCTGTGGTACCACCAGGAATGCCACTCAAACCTGGAATACTGGTCTAGCTGCCGCTACTGCCAAGGTGTGGGGGAGGACAGTTCCTAAGCTGAGCCACATGGGTGGAGGTAGGGAGAATGGGCCTGTAGGTACCTGAGGAGGTTGCTGAACCCCACCCTGGAATCCAGAGGGGATTCCCACAGAGGTTAAGAGCTAGCGGATGGAGAGGAGAGCCACAAAATGCTGTCATCTGGGCATACAGAGTATAGCCTTTGTGCTTATGAATTCCCAGCAGCTATAGTTACCTGCACAAGGCCTACTGGAGATCAAGCCAGTCAAGATTCAAGCATATATGGGAGAGGAACTCGTGAACCCCTGTCACTAGCTGAAGAGCTACTGTGATTGTTTGCTACTGGTCAATCATTTTTCTTCAGAGGTAGAGCTGATGGTGGGTCGCCCAGGCTCAGGAAAGCAGCACTATTTGGACTCAGAGAATTGAGGGGAGCAGGAGAGAAGGAAGAGGAGGAGATGTGGGTTGTGGATGCACTGGGAGGCATAGGGGAGTGGGCAGGACTTGGGCTGGATACAATCAAGCTGTATTGTATAGATGTATGAAATTGTTCGGGTACAAATCAAAAATATTTTCCAAGAAAGGAGACTATGAGTTGAGCCCCCCTTCCCCATCACGAAGGGCAAAGGAAGCTGAGCACTAGGCGCTGGTAAGCAGGCAGCATTATTGGTTCTTCTGACTTGGATGTCATGGGATCAGCTGCTTCAAGCTTCTGCTGCTTGACTTCCCCACGATGACAGTCTGTGCGCTGAACTGTGCTTTATCACAAGAACAGGAAAAGAAACTAAGACACTCAAGTTCCGAACTTTTAAGACATTCCTAGGGATGATCCTCAAGGACAAAAGAGCAAAGGATGGGTGAAAAGAAATAGAGCCACTCAAAGAAACAAACCAGGAGTTGCCATATTTTCTTCTTCTTTGATCTGTCCAACAAAAAGACATGGCATCTCAGGGTCCTTCACAAACCTCTTAAGGGGGAGTGGGGACTAAGCCAGGCACCGGTCACATTCCATAACATGGTGTGATTTGTCCTCCACCAGGCCTTCACTTCTGCAGTTATGAGCGTGACCAATCCCCTGCCCACCACTGTTTTATTAACATGCGTGGATACAGTGCAGCCACGGCCAACACTACTCCTCAGACTCTTGAAGGAAGCTCAGAAATCCCACGTCCTGCTGGAAGATACCAGGTCATTCCTTCCTATCCACACAACTAGGAGAAGTCCCACGGGAGTGGGTGGTGCACTGTCAGGAATAGTGAGACTTCCTAAGCCCAGTGAGAGTCCACATAGGGCACAGAACACAGGAAAAGGATGGAGGCCCTCCAATGCCCAATAAGAAGAGTGTTTCATTCCCTGCTCTCCTACCAGGTAGAACCACAGTGACCCCCAGGTCTGTATGGTATTTGTCTATACAAAGTAAAGAAGATGAGGCTATTAGGCTTGGGATGGCTCGGGACAATGACCAGGATGGCAAAGGCCAGAAAGACCCACCCTCATTGTCAGGCCTCATCCTGAACAACCACCAGACACTCGAACCAGGACCTTATATGGGGGAAAAAAAAAAAGCCTGCTCTTGCCTGACATGTCACCTTTCCCCTTGCCAGGGACCCTAGGGACCATCTACCTTGGATCCCATGCAGGACTGCCCTGGCCTGGTGACCTGGGATTGTGAACCTCGGCCAAGAGCTGCACCAATAACCTGAGCTCATTTGCTCAATTCCATCTGATCTTGGTATTGCACCAGAGCCCTTCAGAGACATGCGGGACAGTTTCTCTTTTCTTTTCTTTTCTTTTTTTGGGGGGACGGGGAGTGGGGCAGTTTCTTCTGAGGTTAAAACCTTCTACCTTGGAAACCTGAAGAGGTAGGATGTAAAGGAAAGTGAGCAACAGAATAATAAGGACAGGATGCTTGCAGGGTGAAGCACAGGATGTTGGTGGGGAGAGGATGAAATATTCCATCCTTCAGGGACGTTCCTTAAGACAGGAAGTAAACAACTCAAAATAACTTCAGGAAGTCCCTGAAACTGACCAGATTCATTCGACTCCTCCCTCCCCAAGAGTCTAGAAACAGTCAGGACTGCTTGAACAAACCAAAGTTTCTTAGAAGAGCCTCAGACCCAGCCTGGAAAAAGCAGAGACCAGCCAAACTGCCTAGAAGAAACAAAGGCAAAATGAGTTACTTAGAAGCGGCTCGGAGCAATTGAGCCACCAGGAACTGCCACTGTTCACCCTGTTGAGCGTCCTGAAGGCTGTGTACTGTGCTCCAGGTTTCCAGATTTTGTGAGCTATCACCTGTGCTGGGGTGGGCTTTGGTGGTGATGCAGCTGTCTTTGAATTAGTTCTGCTCCTGTAAGTACCCCTCATCCATACTCCTCTAAGCAACTACAATAAAACGTATTGGTTCACCACGGTGGAATTTGGTGGTGTACATACTTTGGTCTGTTGTCGGTTCCCTATCTGGGGTGAGTAGACATTTATTCATATCTCCCCTGGAATAGTGTCACACAACAAAGCAGTAGAGTACGCTGAGCAGAATCAGAACCCCAGCCAAGGAACCTACCCAATTCAACAGGCTCTGGGCAGCACAGAGTCACTGGATTGGGGATTAGGGAGGAGAAGCTGGGCAGAGGGCTTCAGATCCTCACAGAGGTGCTTGTGTCCAGTATCCTGAGAGACAGTGTACAGACATGTTCCTCCACTGTGTCTTTAGAGAGAGATCTGAAAGCAGCCCTTCCAGGCCCTTAGCTTGTCTCAAGAAAAGCTTGTCCTCAGAGATCCAGCAAGCAAGACAACACAAGAAGCATTCACTTTGAAGGTCAACAGTCTGGGGTTGAAGCATCTTTGGAGTTACCCTGACTATAGGATAGGATGAACCTGATGCAAAGTCCCAATGTTGATACTCACAAAACGCTTTGTCTGAGATGGGGATTATAAATGACATTACAGGGCAGGCTCTCCTCTATCTCTCTGAGCCTTGGTCCCCTCTCCTTTAAATTCTTCCCTTTAGGGATATTTGTGGAACATGGTTGGAGTGCCACAAATGGCTTTATGATTAATTATCCTTTGTGGGTAAAAGAAATCAGTAGAAACCAAACACGGAGAGGAAATTAGCAAGTAATCAAAACATCTTGACCAAAATTTTCCAGGTTTGTAGCCCTTTGTTCTCAGAAGTCACCCATGTCAATCATTTCTTCTAGTGGGGCCAGAACACCTAGGGTCAATATTGCAGTCATCTCTAGGAGAGGGCTAGTCATTCACCTAGAGTCCCAGAGCAGGTCAGAGGTGGGCCAGGCAAGAGATAGATCTTTGCCTCCCAGCCCAAGACCCACCAGCTTCCCCAGTAAAGAGCCCCAAGACATGGAACCAGAGGGGTGTCTTCTCTGGGACCACTCCTCTGGAAAGTAGAGATGCTCAGAGGCTGGTGAACAGGTATGTTCTAGGAAACAGTGTAAGTGCTGCAACTCTGAGTGGGGAGGTTCCCCCGTGCAAGTGTTTACAGCTCTGAAGGGCAGGGTATCCTGGCAGTCAGGAGCCAAGGAATATCACAAAGTTACACACCACACAACAAACCTCACACAAGAGATTTATTTGGAGGGACACAAGAGGGTGGTTGCTTCTGCTTAGGTAAGAGGCAGCAAGGAATAGATCAGGAGGCAGGCTTTATATAGGGCTGGGGGTAGAGGGGCAGAGCTTTCCAGAGTGGAGATTTCCAGGGTGGGGACTGATGGGATTTCAAGCCAAACCCAGGGATTGGTGGGATTTTAAGCCCAGGGACTGGTGGGATTTCAAGCTCAGAGACGGGTGGGATTTCAAACTCAGGGATTGGTGGGATTTCAGGCCCAGCTCATAGGGCTGACATTCTTGAAGCATCCCTGACCTGCCCAATCTAGAAAGGACCATGCAGTCTGGATCCAGCCAGGATTTCAGAAAAATGATCCATTAGGAAGCCACAGTTTATGTGCCCAAGCCCAGCCCAAATTCTCCAGGTAGGGGGACCCAGGTGGGCTCAAAAGGTCCCTTTTGATATTGCCCTCTGATTCCTCAAGCTGTGACTGCTGGGCCATCCTTAATGAGGGCAGCTGGCCTTAGCTCTGAAAGTCCCTAATAATCTAAAACAATTTAGAATGAAAAGACACAGGAAATAGCACTGGTCTCAAAACTGACCCAGCATTTAATGTCACCAACATAGGGTTCCTTTCCTATTCCCACTCAGGACCTATGGAAAGACCCTGACCTAGCATGTGGCACACATTGGCTGAGCTTCCCCTAGAGGGAGTACTGTGGAAACCTAGACCAGGCTGACATGTCCTTGGCTTCTTCTGGATGTCTGGCCCATTGGAAGTGTTGGAGGATAATTCTGGAATGTATTTGTTGCTGGGGAAGACTCATTCTTTACTGAAGAGAATCAACATTTGGGTCCCTGAAGAACTGTGCGATTGTTTTTGAAAAGCAGGAATGGAAATTACTGACCTTCAAAGCAAATTTGAGCTGAGGGTGTGCCTGAAACAAAACACAAAAAAAAAAGGAGGTGGGGGCTGTGAAGAGACAGGAAGGCCTTCCAGATTTGGGGTTGCACCCAGGAGAACCTCTCGAAGAGCCAAGAGGAGGTGGAGTTCAGGCAGGCTTGGTGGGAGTAACACCCGCTCTACCCCCTCATGGCCTCTTGGGGTGCTGCTGAGCAGTCAATCATCTTTTCACGGGAGCTGGCTTCCTCCAAGCTGATTTCTCTGCACGGGGAGCCCTGGGGTCCCACAGGGACAGAATATGAGCAGGGCTCCAGCCAGCCAGGCCAGCAAAATGGTGCATGGTGGGTGGCTGGACAGCCACATTGATCCGTGGGGGAAAAGGAGGAGGACGTGGGCCAGCCTGCTGTGCTCAGCAGGTACCTCTCTCCCCAGGCCCGCAGGCCAAGCTGCCTATGCAGCCTTCAGAGGGTCTGTTTGCAATTACAGCTTGTTTTGATTATTAGGTCAGAATTTCATCTCCATGGGCTTGTGATAAAAGGCCAGAGCACGAGGGTGTTTGTCATTCCAGGCTTAACTCTCCCTCTCCTCCTGTGTGTGTGTGTGTGTGTGTGTGTGTGTGTGTGTGTCTGTCTGTCTGTCTGTCTGTGTCTGCTCTGTGTATGTGTCTGTGTCTGCTCTGTGTACGTGTGTCTGTGTATGCTCTGTGTATGTCTGTGTATGCGTCTGTGTGTGTGTATGTATGTGTGTGTCTGTCTGTCTGTCTGTCTCTGTGTCTGCTCTGTGTATGTCTGTGTATGTGTCTGTGTGTGTGTGTCTGTCTGTCTGTCTGTCTGTGTATGCTGTGTGTGTGTGTGTGTGTGTGCGCGCGCGCGCACGCGCCTTTTCCTTGTTTAACCAACTGATTCAGTTCTTGGCTCCCAGAGGGTGGTGGCTGCAAGCGGCAGCCCAGAGACTGTGAGTGCGGTGACCTTGTGCCACTGAGGGAGTGGGAGGCCTTGGCGGCTCCTTGGAGCCCCACCCGGGGAGGAGGTGGCAGCAGACTGTCTTTTGACTCATCTGCAAGGGAGCTAGCTGCCAAAGCAGAGGACAGATGAAGAGGGGATAGGAGTGGGAGCAACCCTGCAAGCCCAGGCCTAGGAAGGACCTTGGAAGTCATAGTCCCATCCCTAAAATGTGCTTCGTCGCCTCCACAGCAACCTCAGCAGACTGTCAGGCCATTTCTGCTTTCATTCCTCCCAGAATGGTGAGATCACCGTCTTCCCATGCCACTTGGTTCACTGGATAGTAATTAATTCTCGAAGAGAACACATCTTCTGTCAAACAGCAGAGAGGGCCTCTAAGTCTTTGCTAGGCCCAACACAGTGAATGTACCAGGGACTCCTACTCTCCTGAGTTGCTATGGCGATTGATATGGATTCACAACACGCCCCCGCGGTTGGGCATGGTTGCAAATGCCCGGCGGGACCTAGTCACTTCCACCTAGTCATTTCCGGGTCAAAAAGTCTCGAGTGACCAGGACCCCGTGGCTTTGCGTGGTTGCATAAAGCACGCAGCGCAACCATGTGATCTATGGCATGCGTGGACTAGCCACATGGGCCTGTGTGCGCAGGCGCAGCCCAGCCTTTTTAAGCCGGTGCCACGATTCCCGGCTCCATCTTTACTCACGTGTCTTTTCCACAGGCTTGTGCACCTCTGTCTCTTTACCTTATCTTAATACAACTCTTGTTAGTGGATTCTGTCGTGTTTCGTGACGTTTCCTCGCAGGGTAAGAGCACCGCCAATAACCAACAGCGATCCCTGTGCAGTCCGGGAGCAGGCAGGAGTCCCCAGCTCCTTCCTCCCACGTACACACCTCTCTTTATGGAGGCTTCACTACTTCTGGGACGTCCTAACTCCAGACCTTCTTTGAGAACTGAAAAAGAATATCACAGGGCATGGGTCCCCCTGAGCTACCATCCTTTCCTCACTATCAAAAAGGCTCCATTAACATTCCTAGGAACCCAAAGATTCTCAAGTGACAGAAGGAAGGAGGAGGGGGACATAAAGGCAAAGAGACTCTGTTCCCTGTCCCAGAGCGGTCACCTTGGCCCTCCCTGCTGCAGGAATGGGTAGGATGAGGGACTGACCCCTGCAGAGTAGAAGCAGACAGAGATAGAAGGACAGACAGCGAGAACATGACAAGAGAGAGCTGGAGTCCAAGAGTGACAGTCAGAAAGTAAGAGGAGAGCGAGAGAGACAGACACAGAGACAGATGGAGATGGTGAGAATAACAGGGAGACAGAGACAGCTTGAGAAGAGAGAGGGGAAAAGACAGACAGGCACTGGGCAAGATCAAGGTCTCCTGTAGACCCCTTGAGGGTTCATTCATAAAGATCTCCCTTGCCCACATCTGTATCATGTCGGTTCTGGAAGACACACTCTGTTCTCATTGGAAAGATGGATGACCCTTTTGTAACACCAAGGGACCAGCAAGCCAATTAGAGCTAATGGCAGCTTTTTGAATGCCCAAGCCTTGCAGTGGTCCAACCCATGGAATATGGCAGTGCAGACAATATCATTGCTATACCACCTGGGTCATTGTGATTGAAAGAGATGCTATTTTTTTTCACACCAGCAACAGGTTCAAGGACCATCACTGACAAATGGGGTGTGCATTTCTCCTGCTATGCAGACCTCCAAGCTCCAGGTCCCTTCCCGGGTGGCCCTGGGGAATCCCAAAGTCACCACTGACGCTGAGCAGCTCTGAGGATGACACGCAGGTTACCTTCCTATTTGCTTAGTCAACCTTTCTTTCTAGATGAAGATTGCTTTATTTCTTCCCTGTTCTCCTGATCAGGCCCGCCGTGTGCACAGGGAGCTGCAGCTGGGCGCATTTCTCAGAGACACATGCAGAGAGCCTCAGGTCTCTCCCCAATGCCGGCTCCATCCTCTCTGGTTGCTGTCATCTTACCTGCCTGTGCCTTGAGTCTGTTCTCTAGCTGAAGACCTTATTTTCTCTTCTCTCCTTCAGTTTCACCCAGGGCTAAGATCTCAGTTTTACATCCCTGAACTCCCTGAGTAACCAACCCCTCACCAGCCACCAGCCCCTAACCTGGACCTCAGTTTACCTTATGCTAGTTTCCACCTGTGGGGGCTTAAAAGAAAATGGCCCCCAAAAGGAGTGGCACTATTAGGAGGTGTGGCTTTGTTGGAGTAAGTGTGGCCTTCTTGGAGGAAGTGTGTCACTGTGGGGGTGGGCTTTAGGTCTCCTTTGCTCAAGCTACACTCAGTGTGGCAGACAGTTCACTTCCTGTTGCCTGCAAGTCAAGATGTAGGACTCTCAGCTCCTTCTCCAGCACCATGTCCACCTGCATGCCACCATATCCCGCCATGATGATAATGGACTAAACCTCTGAAACTGTAAGCCACCCCAATTAAATGTTTTCCTTTATGAGAGTTGCCATGGTCATGATGTCTCTTCACAGCAATAGAAACCACCCTAAGACACCACATTATCCTGGACTTACACCCAAGCACACTGGACTTGCAAGAAGACAGATGAACCCCAGCTGCTACTTCTCTCTCCCAGAGCTCAGTCCTCCCCTTGGATTTTTAATATCAGTAGAAGACCAGGAGGTACCTACCCACACATTGGGCTTTATATACTCGGAACCACAGCTTCATCTCAGCAAGGAATACACCTGTTCCCTGCTCCTCACGACAACACCACAGCTAGGCTCACTTAGGTCATTCCTGGCCACCACCCTTACCCACCACATGCCTGGTATGGAGCTGGCTTCAGTCTGCTCAGAGGCTGAAGGAAGAAACAACTCCCCAGAAGCCAGTCTGGAAGTTTGGCTTCATTCTCTCCCAGTTGTTCTGAGAGATTGGATTGATTTAATAGGAATGCTTCCTAACGCGTGAACAATTATTATTGTTTTAAATTAGGAAGAATAAAATCCCACCATCTTTCTGCCTAAAGCTACTTCAAGAGAGGCTATGCTGTAAATTCACAGTGCCCATGAGAGCTAGCCAAACAGCCAAAGCCACAGCAAGGGGGAAAAAAAAACCCAAAAACCTCCTTTCCATATTTTCCCCTTAAGGGGAAAGGAGAGAACTAAGAGCAGGGAGGGATTTTTTTTTCCCTTTTTCTTTTAAAACAGAATCTTTTAATCCTTTCCTGCCCCTCCTTCTAGCTGCACAAGAGACGCTTAAGGTAGAACATGTTAAGCTGAGAGAAGGAAACAGGAGGTAAATCTAATGCCGCGTACTGCTTCAGTTTGGAGACCAAGGCTAAGCGCATGTTTGGTTTTCCAGCCTAAACCCCTGTCCTTCTCTGGCCCCTCCACCTCAGCAAGCTCACTCTGCTGTTTCTAGCTGTCTCAAGCTACAGTTGGGGAATGGCCAATAAGTTCCAGTCATAGCCCATCTACTTTGTGAGCACGGCCAGCCCTGTCCCCGCCGTGGCCTTGATCTTTCTCCGCCTGTGCCATGAACCTGGCTGTGAGGTTCTGGGGGATTATGGTCACACTCTTTGTGATTTCATGTCATTTAGCTGCACCCCCCCCTTCAAATTCCCAGAGCTCGCTGAGACAGAACAAGGCCCAATAAGGGCCCTCAAACCAAGCTAATGTCATCATCACCAGGAGCCTTGCTTGCTTACATACTCCTGGACCCCATGCCTAACAGAGCAAGTGGATGGCACTGATGGACAGCTGGACCTGGAACTCTGAAGCATGCTGGGATTGGGCTCTACCGAGACTTACTATCTGGTGGTTGTGGCAGGTCCCCTCCTCACAGTGTACTTCGCCTACTCCAGGTGACCAGACGCCATCTGTCACATGTTTATGCATTAGATTGTACAGGATACTTTCCAAGGCTGAGCCAGAATGTCCCATGCAACAAAGTCTACCCCTGTATAAACAAGTGGCAGGCATGGGAATGTGACCCAGCGCCTGGAAGACATGGTGCTAAATGCTGGTATGGAGGTAGCTTCAGGGTATGAGCAGGGAGGGGCATTTCCTCATTCATCCCAGGTGTGCAGCCTTCGACCTGAGGCTTGTGGGGGCAGGGGGTGGAGGTGGGGGGTCTCTCAGCTTCCACAGCTGGAGGATCACTGGTCTTGACAGAGGGAACCGGAGTCAGGCATAGCCAAGATTTCCTCCCAGGAGAAAAGGTTGGAACTACGGGAGGGTTTAGTAGAGGTACTACGTGTGTGACGTTGGGCAAGGCTTTGAGCCTTCAGTCCTTGCGTTTTTAAGGAGGAATAGGCAGAGCTTGTACCTTGAAGAGGGCCTGGTGCTCAGGGATGTTGGTCATTGACTGTCAGTGTTTAATGAATCTAAACTGCTCCCTGACTTCCCACCTCTAAGAGTCATCAAATGCGGACGTGTTTGTGTGTGTGTGTGTGTGTGTGTGTGTGTGTGTGTGTGTGTGTTCCTTGTGTGTACACATATGCACAGACACACGTGGCTGTAGTCCATTATCCTCTCAGACTCTGGGGCCACTCCTGCAGTGCTTCTCCCCTACAAACACTCCTAGCTGAGGAAAGGGTCTCAGTGCTGTGGCACCCCGCCCCTCCAGCCTGGCCACACCCTTCTTCCCTGGCCAGGGCTTTGGAAACTCTGGCTCGGGTTGAGGTGGTCTGCCTGGACACATGTGTTGGGCTAAATAGACAGTGTTGCTGTGGTTTCTCCACTGGCCATCCTCCTCGAGAATAGGAAGTGGGCACTGAGCATCTGAAGCCATTGGCCAGACAGTGGGAAAGGACATCCTTTGGAATAAGACACATCTGGTTCATGACACAGCCCTCTGTGGGGAAGGAGAATGAGGCCAGGAAAGATTCCCCAAATCAGGGAAGAGTTTAGGAAAGGACCTGCCAGGGACTGAGGAGGCCTCCGGCAGGGGAAGAGAGGCAAAGTTCTGCCAGCCCTTGGCCTCTCCTCTGCATACTGTCCCCCAAGGCCAGGAGTATGTCTGCAAAGCCCTTCGGGTCAGCACGCCCCCAAAGCGGGGTGGGGGACTGGGGGGATGAGGGTAGTGCTTCTCCTCTGGCCCTGCCCTTGTTGAGAGGGTCCTGCATTCGTCTGTCACCTGGTTCCAAGCTCTGGTGGAATCAGCCCTCTTACCCGCCCAATGCTTCAGACTCACACCTTCCGTTGCCCAGAGGCGGGAGGCAGCCGTGATGTGTTGTAAACATGGTGGGAAGCCATGTTAAGGGATGACAACACAAAGTGGGGTGGAAAACAAGGGAGGACGACTGAGGAGCAGCTTCGGCATTGAAAGCAAGGAGAGCCTGGAAGAAAGGAGGGGAGGGGCCAGGGAGGCAGGCCTAGGACCCCATGACTGTCGTTTCCCCCAAAGGTCTCTGGGAAATATGGGGCGTAAATATCACCTCTGTTGTATGGGGCAGGGTTCGAGGCTCAGAGGCAGACTATGAAAGGCTCAGAAATCCAGATTTAGGAAGCACCGGGCTCAGCTCTTTTCCCTTCCACCTACCCATTAATTTTGCAGACTCGGAATGTCCTACGGAGAGCACAGACAGGCTCCTCACCCCACAACTGCTATCACTTCACAGCCTTGGCATGGAGAAGCCTCTGAAGAAAGACAATGGAATCCTGAGCCCTGGATATGTATCTTCACAGCTGGCCTCCACTAGCCAAGACATGGGCACGGTGAACCCGGGAGTTTAACCACTGTTTATAAAACCTTTCCGTACACAGTTAATGATCCTGATTAGGACCTGAGAAAGCAGTCATGTGTGTCCTGTCCCAGCTTTAAGGAGCGTTTTATTATTACACACCACTCCACAAGTTAATGAGAGAAGCTGTAGCTCGTTTGTCAGAAGGGCCAATGCCTGCCTGCGTGGGGAGGCCAGCAGTGGGGCCTTTGTCCTGTGCCTTGGAGTCTAATTTCCTTGCTCCACCTGTCTGCCCTACTGCCCCCACACTCCCACCACCAGCTGCCACCCTGAAAGATGTCACCTTGAGGCCATCATGACCCCAGATCACTGTGCCTGGGCCTCAGTCAGACCAGACTGGGCTATCTGCTCTCAAGTGACTGGTGAGGTCCTGGGCCCGGGATGCTTTGAGAGCTGGGCTCCAACAGTGAATCTAGATTCTTCACCGGTGTCCAGTTGGTCCGCAGAAACATCTTTGGAAGCCAGAAGGACCTGAGACATTAGCCTGCATGTGGATCTTGTCTCTGCCCCAGCCACATGACCTTGGGCGTATCACATCAGTTTTGTTCAGCGTCCCCATCTGTGAAACCTCCAAGTGAGTTTATGCATAGGCAGCTCTGCCTGTGAGCAAAGTGTGTGAATCATGACACACACAGAGAGCACATTCCCTGTGAGGAATGTGGCTTGTGGAGTTTAGACCAGGAAACCTCAGATACCTTTAGAAAACAGGCAACGAGGCTGGACAGGGCAGAGTCGCACAAGAGTGTGCTTATGTAACACACTGCTGATCTGTGCGCCTGAATGGCGTGTTTCATTTTATGTGAATTTAACCTCTAGTTTAAAAAAACCAGGGAGGAGGCTCCATGGATAAACATTTTCTATACAGGTTTGAGGACCTGAATTTGGCTCCCCAGGACCCACATAAAAGCCTAGCATGCATGGTGACCAGTCTGTAAGCCCAGGGCTCTGGATGCAGAAACAAGGGCTATTGGGAACAGACTGGCCAGCTAGGGTATCAGGATGAGAAAAGTCCCAGATTCAGTGAGCATGTATAGCCCATACCTATATACATGTGCACCCACATGTACATGCAAACATGCATACATAAGTCACATGCAAAAAAATAAAATTTTAAACTAAATATTTTTTTTTAAATCGAGTTCTTTTCCACAGTAGATGTGGCTTCTTACACTGGGTGGTGATGGTGCACACCTTTAATCCCAGTACTCGGGAAGCAGAGCCAGGCGGATCTCTGTGAGTTCGAGGCCAGCCTGGTCTACAGAGAGAGATCCAGGATAGCTGGGGCTACACAGAGAAACTAAAGGGGGAAAAAAGTAAGTGTTTACCTGGCTCTGAGTCTTTGCCAGTGCTATCCCCCTGCCTGGCTAACTGCTGCTCACCTTTCAGGGTTTGTCTTAAAAACCATGGCTCCTCTGACACACCTCCAGGGAAGGCCCAAGTTTGCTGTTTGCTCTCTCCAGGAAGGGGACAGTAACACAGACTGCCCGGTGTCTGCCTGCCAGCACCTTCACTAAAGACTAGACTGGCTGAAGGCAGGTCCAAGCCACAGCTGAGCACACAGTAGGTATTCAATATTCACTCACTGAATGGAGATTTAATTCTAACCCAGCCTTAGTCTGTGAGTCACAGCTACTGCAGACCTGCTCTGCATACAGTTGGTCAGTGAGTAGAGGAGCTGGAACCAGGCCTGCTCAGCCTTGGAAGAGGCCCCTCACTGTCCCCTCTCCTATAAGCAGCTCCCTCAGAGAAGCCCAGTCCAGCCAAGGAGCCTCCCCTTGCCAACCATCAGCTAATCTGCCCGCAGCCAGTGTCCCGGGGCCTCTGTCTGGCCTTCCTGTTTCTCCCCAGAACACGGCTGTTTGCGTTGTCAAGGGCTTGCCACAAACAGCTGACGAAGGCCTGGTCTTAGGGAACCTTGGCTCCATCCAGTTTGGGCCTTCCCTGTGTACATCCTGTCCCTCGCGTCCTCTTTATAAAATGAGGGGCCTCCACTCCATTGTTTACTTTCCATGCCTATGGCTGTTTGCAGTACTTAGCCCCAAGCACTGTGAGTACCGAGGAAGGAGAGCTCAACTTTGCTCATGCTCAGTGGCTTGGATCCTTCCGTGCCCTTCCTTGACACAGTGGAGGATAGAAACAGTCATGTTCACCATGGGTGATGTTAGCCCCTGGCTGGCACTGGGCACCAGGATGGCATGACACCACAGAGCACACATAAGGGAGGGCCTTGAGCTCCGGCTGTGACATCTTTGGGCTGCATTGGTCTTGGTGTAAACAGAAAAGGGCATCTATAAGGAAAGAAAGACCCAGAGTATGCTGCCATTGGCTCTGCTCCCATCCACCCAGCAGTGCAATGGTGACCTACAGGTAGAGAAGAGAAGCCAGGCTGGAGCAAGGTGGGTTCCAGGCTCTGCCTGAGTAGTCTCAGCCAGTCACTCTCTTGCTAGGCCTCTGTCTTCCCAGCAGCAAGGTGGGCATGTTAAACCTTGCTCCACCTAACCTGCAGGGGATATGCAGTGAACAGGCTGTTGTCGTGACTCCTGGGACAGATGCTAGAGTGGTACTGTCATGACCTCCCCTTGGACCCTTACAGGATTCATCTAATAAGTAGGCCCACCTGGCTCTCTCAAAGTCAATTCAAAATTCTGTGGGGCCAGTGTCAAACTCACCTTTCCCACCCGATCCTGCATCTGTCTCTTCCTCATGAGCACTGCACCCCAGCCGCCCTGAGTTTCCACTTTACAATCCTGCTCTTCTCTACCACTCTCTCTCCCTGACCTCCTCCATCTCTTCTTCCAACAGACCTGCCAACTCCACCTTAGAGACACATCCCAGGCCACCTCTCTCCATCCCTGCTGCCCACAACCAGAGCCAAGCTGGAGCCACCTGGAATTGAACTGTACAGAGCCCCCTGGCTTCCCTCCAACCTCAACTCACAGTCCCCTACTTTCAATTAATTTGGAAAGTAATTGGATCCCATCAGTTGTCTGTTTAAAACCCTCTGAAGTCTCCTCATCTGGTTGGAATAAAACTCGAGCCCCTTTCCTGCCTCGCGAAAGCCATATGCAATCCGACTGCTGGCCCTGGGCCACTACTATCCCTCTGCCCTGAGCAAAAACAGCCTTGAACAAGCCAAGTCCCTTGACTCCTGTTCCCTCTTCCCTGACCTTAGATTCAGATTTCACAGTCTAGTGTCCCCTTCTGCAATGGTTCCGTTCGAGTGTGGTTTGTCCCCCAAGGTTTATATGTTAAAACGTTGGTCTTCGGTATGCTGACAGGAGGGTGGTAGCCCTTTTAGAGGTGGGGTCTAGCAGGAGGTGGTTAGGTCGCTGGGACACTGCCTTTGGGTGGTATTGGGGTAACTCTTGTGGGACCTCACTTAAATCCTATGAGGGTCAGTTGTCTTTACAGAACCGGTCCTGTTAAAATACCTAACTTCCCGCTTTGTCACATCACACTCCCACTCCCAACCATGATGTCGTCTGTCCTGACGTCATGTGATGAGGGTCCTTGCCAGGAACATCGCCATGCTACTCAGACTTTCAGCCTCTGAAACTAAGCTAAACAAATCTCTTTGTTACCCTGTCCCTGGTGTTTTGTTACAGTAATTGAAAGCTAACCAATACATCTCCCTGGAGACAGTACTTGACTACCTTACTGATGACTAAGTAACTCATCAGAGTCCCTACCTAGCCTTCTGAGAGACTGTTCACCATCTGACACTCTCTCTCAAGTCACTAAATAGGACAAGAAGTCTCTCCTGGTGACTCTGCTTGGTCCAGGCACAAGTCCAGAGTCTAGGGAGTATTTTCTGGCTTTATAAAGGAAGAAGGCATGGGTGAACGAGACAGTCTCAATAGCCTGCAATGGCTGCGAAGGTTCACCTACCAAAGGAGGCAGGCTGCCTTGGGTGAAAACCATCTTGCTGGGGGTACCTCCTGAGCAAGGCAGTAGGAACAAATGACTCTCCATCCACCAGCCTCCACTGTGCAGGTTCTTCTGTCAAGAATGGCCTGCTCCCCTTCCTCCATCCCCCTTCCCTGACCAGTTTCCTCCTCCATGTCTATGTGTGTAGGTAGACCAGTGTCCCCAACGCTCGGCCAACTCTTCATCTGTCTGTTAACATGCTTCTCTTTAAGACCTAGAACTGAGTCTCTATCACTCCCAGATGCCCAGCACAGAGCCCTGAGGCTGGGACATTGCAGGCATCACAAAACCTTACCCATTATCCATGCAGCCAGCCCTCACAGACAGACAGACAGCCATACACAGACGAGCATTCTGCCATCCAAGAACTGGTGACCCAAATAAAAAGACAAAGGATCCCATGGCACACAATTGTACATTTATGAAAATAGATGTCTCAATTAGGGTTTCTATTGCTGTGATGGAACACCATGGCCAAAGCAACTTGGGGAGGAAAGGGTTTATATGGCTTATACTTTCACATCACTGTTCATCACTGAAGGAAGTCAGGACAGGAACTCAAAGAGGGCAGGAACCTGGAGGCAGGAACTGAAGCAGAGGCCATGGAGGGTGCTGCTTCCTGGCTTGCTCTCTGTGGCTTGCTCTGACTGCTTTCTTACAGAACCCAGACTACCACCCACAGTAGTCTAGGCCCTCCCTCATGAATCACTAATTAAGAAAAAGCCCCACAGGCTTGCCTACAGTCTGATCTTAGGAGGCGTTTTCTTAATTGAGCTTCCCTCCTCTCTGATGACTCTAGCTTTTGTCAAGTTGAGATAAAAGCAGCCAGCACAAAAATATAAAAAATACAATGGAATCATGAGAATGAACAAAAATAAACTACATTATGAAGTGACAGATTCAGCAGGACAGCAGTTACATAAAAGCTTAAAACCTGAAAAAAAAAAAAAAAACCACTCTATGTTGCTTGTTAACACAAACATACATGATTTAAAAACATGAAGACATGTATGAGAATGAGAGACACCATCCCCCGGGAGGAAGACAGAGAGTTAGCATTACAGAGCCTGCATATGGGGTCATAAAAAGAAAAATTTCAAGTACAGATGGCATAATATTAATAAAAGATATAGATCAGTGGGTGGTCCATAGCTGCTTGTTGCAATATGTCAACAGACTCTACGTGTTTGAAATAGTCCAAGATCCTTTGGTATGAAAAACAACAGGATTACAGTAAAGGCAGCAAGTCTGTTGTGTCTGATGAGTGAATGAACAAGTGAGAAACGAGGCAGGTAGAAGGACCAGTGTAGACATGGGTGATGGATGGGTGAAAGGATGGATAAGTGGCAGATGAAAGGGTGGGTAGATGAATGGATGATGATGAGAAGATGAAGAGAAAGATGGATGAATGGATGAATGGATGGATAAGATATAGAGATGGTGGGTGGATGGATGGAAAGATCGATGTATAGGTTGGAGACGGATGAGTGGGCAGATGGTTGGGTGGATACGTGAGTAGATGAAGTAGTGCTAGAGATTTTCACAGGATTCCCTGTCAGTCTAATTGGCATTTGTTGGGCACCAAGGCACACGCCAAGCCTTATTAAGCTCAGCCCCAGCATGGTCCATACAGACTTATGACAGATGTCTTTCCTCCTGCCCTAGGAGGTCAAGGCTGATGACAGGACACAGGTCCTGGTGAGGAGACAAGGTGCAGTGCCCTGGGCACAGATGTGTGTCTACTATGCTCAAGGGTCACAGAGAACTGAGAGACAAATTCTCACTGGGACCCTGGGGGAAAAAAGAGAATGTAGTGTCCCAGGCAGAAGGATGCTGAAGCTAGACAGGGAAGAAATCTGAGAAGAACCACTAGCAAAGAAACCAATGGCAGGAAGATAACCTCGCAGACAGACCTGCAACCTGCCATGAAGGGTCTGAATTGCTCTCACTGGGAGCTGACACAGAAGCACGACTCTGGCCAGTTGTCAGAGTCATCTCACCAGCCTGAGAGGAGGGGATGAGGCCCGGGAATGGAATGGATCAAAATGTGTGCTCTCCATCCCCCCCCAGTGACCCTCACTTCACCTCACTTGGGTTACTGGAACAACCAACCACAATGATTTAGCCGCAGCCTGGTCCTTGCGTGCACCCCCTCCGTGTTGGGTTTTATGGCCCCAGAGCTGGGTGTGGACACAGAGCCTGACTGGGGTGGGACCTGTGTGCCTGTCTGTACACTGGCCCTGACGGCAGCACACTCTCATCTCCCCACACAGTCCTCCAACTAGTGTCTTAACTGCTCAGGGCCGTCTCTCCGCTAACTAGGAAAGGGTTTTTCTAATTACATTTCCCTTGAAATCCACCCGGGTTTGAGTTAACACCTCTTCGGTCTGCCAAAACCTAAGTCATTTTAAAATTAGTTCTGGAGGTTTTGAAACACACACACACACACACACACACACACACACACACCATTGGGATGCTGCATTCCCCCCCCCCCATCAAGTGGTATATTAAATACTCTCCCCAGAAGTCCAGGGTGGCTTTTCCCAGAGACCATGTGGAGAGGCCTGGAGGGGAGGGGGGGGGACCCACATCCTGGCTCAGTGGGCCTTGCTCCCCTGAAATCTGGAGTGCAGCCCTCCACAATGCTGCTGGATCGATGGAATCATAAATGCATTTTGCCCTGAGCAGTCTCTCTGATACTTTTTAAAACTGTGTGGATGGGAGGGAAATATGATCCATATGGTTTTGAGTCATTAACACTTAAATCATCAAAATAGAGGGATTTTTTTTCTTTTTTTTTTTCTGAAGAAATTTCATATCCAAGGCGCCTTGAGCAGCTCTTTAATAAACTATTTAAAATTCTGTTGTTCCTCCTAAAACACGCAAGCACATGCCCACATATGCAGCACACGTATGCACACCCAGCCTCAGCGAGGACATCAGTGAGAAACAGCCCATGTGGTGCCATCCAGCTCCAAGACAGAAAGCAGTGGGAAGATCTCACAAGGTTTCTTTTGAGCACTTTGGAGGTCAGTGACCTGTGCTCTGTCCAGTTGTCCAGGCTGAGAGACCCAAACAGCTTCAGACGCATTTGAAGGTGACCTTCAATCGGACGAGAAAGCCGAGGCCCAGGAGAGTCTCTGATTCGTAGAGACTTTGGTAGAAGACACAGAGGAATATTTAAGGGTGAGATAACAACAGAAACAAAAATGTCTGCTGCTGTTGCACATGGCTGAATGGTAGGGCTTGAGATGGGAATCCAGGCAGGAGAGAGAGGCTAGCATCTGACCCTGTAGCACAGCCAGGGCTCCTCATAGCCTAGAGGCTTCAGCTCCCTGCTTCAGCCCGCGAGCTAAGGCTGCATAGGAAGGTGCTACTTTCCAAGGCTAAGCCTTTAAGCAACGGAAACTGTAGGGTGATTTTCGGAAATATCACTGCAAGCATTCTAGTTAAACGGGAGGATGGGGGAGGGGAGAGGAGGGTGGAGAGAGGGTGGGGGGAGGGAGGGATAACAATGACATCGTCTTGATCATAGAAGGAGTAACTTGGGGGGGGGCATTTGATAGGGCTGGAGGTGAAATGAATACAGCGAGTGTCGAGGAACAGCATCGGTGCTGTATTCATTTCCTATGTAAGATTGACACAGCATAGTGACTTAACACACACAAACACATTCTCTTCCAGCTCTTCAGGGGGTCAGTCAACAGCCCAGGAGTGGTGGGTTTCTTCTGGATGGTCCAGGGGGGAGCTTTGTTCTTCCAGCCTTTGGTGGCCGTCACGTCTTGACTTGAGGCCAGATCACACCAACCTCTGGCTTCCATGACCACACTTCCCAGTGCTCACTCTGACCCTCCTGCCTCCCTCTTGTAAGGACTCTTGTGATTTCCAGGCTCACACAGATAATCCCCATCTCAAATTCCTAAATTTTATCCCATCAGCAACTCCCTCCTGCCATACAGGCATGGTGCGTTCATGGGTCCTGGGGGTTTAGAGGTCAGTGTCTTGGGAGAAGTGCAAAACTGTCCAGCTTTCCGCAAGAAGAAAACTCAGATTTTCTTTTTTTTTCCTTCTTTCTTTCTTCCTTTCTCTCTTTCTTTCTTTCTTTCTTTCCTTCTTCCTTCCTTCCTTTCTTTTTACTTTTTATTACATTTAAATATTTTTATGTGTGGATATATATGCATATGTACCACAGTGCATGTATGGATATCAAAGGACATCTTATAGGACTGAGTTCTCTCTCTCCACCATGTTAAGCCTGGGGATTGAACAGCTCAGGTCTTCAGGCTTGGTGGCTGGTGACCTTACCTGCTGAGCCATCTCCCTGATGAAACGTAGATTTCTGACTTGGTGAGCAGGTGGTGCCTGGAACCAAGAGAGGAGACTGGTAGACAGACAGGTTAGTCCCGGTTTCCTTGCTGAGACAAACAACCACAAGAAACAATGTTAGAGGAGGCCGATTTCTCATGGACACCACATCAGATGTTTCCAGTCTGTGATTGGCTGGCTTCCCCGCTATGGACTGTAGTGAGGCAGAACAGTATGGCAGGAAGCAACGCTTGTCCAGGGAGGACGCTCAAGCCTAGAGACACAGCCAGAAGGCAGCAGAGAGGGCCCTTGGACAAGATCTAACCACCAAGGATGTGCTCCCAGCGACCTACTTCCTCCACCTAGCTTCTCCTTCCAAAAGTCCACTGCCTCCCAGTGACAAGCTCTGAATCCACCAAAGAATCCCCAGGCTGAGTGCTTCCAAAGCCTACCTGCCAGCCAGCAAGCCCCAACCCAGGAGCCTTGGGAGGCAGAGCACACCTCATCTGAACCTTAACAACGATGCCCTTAGCGTAGGAAATGTGCTTCTAAAGAGCGGATCGAGAGAGAAGCAGGAAGGGAGTCCTGAGAGAAGGTGGTCCAGAGCAACCGACCAGGGGACGCGTGTGACCTAAGAGTGTGATGCTCAGATCTCCAGTGACAGAGAGCAAGGCAGCCACAGAAATCAATGAAACTTCTGATTACACATGCATTTCAAGGAGGGAAAGAAAAAAGCAAGGCTGGGCACCAGGGGGAAACCCCATTTGGAATGGGAAACAAAGGCGGAGACATGGACAGAGCCTCTTAGACCACAATCCAGGAAAGGGAATGGAAGGAATAACAGGGCCAGAGAAGGGCTCAGGGAAGGATCACGGTGTCATGTGTAGAACAAGAAGAATGGACTAGGACAAAGGTTTGTCCACGCCCTGGCGACCCCAAGTCCATTTTGAACAGAAGAGGAATGAGATGAGCCAAAGTGTCTAGGTGTGAAGTTCTTGAGGATGTGGGGACAGGGAGCTCCCTGAGCCATCTGTGTGCAGAGGGCAAGGGTGGGGATAGAGGGGTGCTGGGAAGGAAATGCTCAGCACTGGCACCTCAGCAGGGTGGGACTGCATAGGGCGTTGGTCCCATTGGTCCTTCGCCCCCCACACACCCAAGCCTGGAGATGGGAAAGGTCGGCACCAAACATTGACGTCTGAGAAAGTGGAGCTTTCCCGGGCACTGCTCAGAAGCCCAGCCCAGCCTGGCCTTACCTTCTTCGTTCACCCTGGGCCAATGACCTCAGCTTCAAAACCAGCAGCTGATTAGGCCCAGTAAGGGAGGCCAGAACGGAGAGCAGTCACGTGTAAGGATGAACTCGAGCTTCAACAGAGTCTCTTTCTCTCCCCTTACCCATGAACTTCAACCTCAGCCTCCTTCCCTCCCTTCCCTGTGTCCTGAACAAGGTCTCAGGGCTCTGTAGGACCACGGCCAACTCACTCACATCTGTGGGCCTCTTGATGAAATGAAACACTTGGAGGCAATGGCCGCCAACAGCCTTCCCAGCCCTCATGGCCTGTGAAGCGCAGCCTTGGACATGGATGAGCTGTCTAAGACACCGCAGGAGCCCCAGCCTCTTTGGAGACAGGCCCAGGATTCTGTCACTTGGTAAACATGATGCAGGCCTGTTTGGGGCCTCATAGCTGCGGTTTTCTGTTTTCCCCAGCAGTAGCTACAAGGCCAGGGCTGCAGCCGAGCCCAGCCCAGGAGGGAGGGAGAGAGAAGAGAGAACAGTTTCTCCACTCTGACTCCTACTCAACTCAGAAAGTTTACGAAGGGAAGAAACTCCCATGCCTGCTAGACCCTTCCTCCACCTCACCCCACCCATCCCATACTAGTCCCTACTTCCTCTTGCAAAAGAAAAGACCCACTCCCAAGCTGTCCCGCCTCTGCTTTGGCGGGCAGACACTCAGTTCACAGTTCTGGTGAACTTGGAAGGAGGAGGCAATGCGGAGAGCTGAGAGTGTAGGGCCCTCACCCAAAGCAACAGCCGACCCTATGGGGCCAGTCTGTCATTTGGATACAATTCAGTTTGCCTAGACCCTCCAGGACCTGGCACACAGTAGTCCTGTGTAATCCTGGTTTAATAAGCCAAGTAGAAATGAGTCCAGGAAAACACAAGATTACTCTTGGAAAGAAACAATAACAATGACCGTGGAGGGTGTGACTGATGTGATTGGCACCCTTAGATTCCCTCGCCCATCTATGAAACATCCCCCAGCTGCTAGGGACAGGATAGACTGCATGACATGTGCTGCCTCTACCCCTGCTGAGGCGAGCTGTCTTATCTGGAGATGCCTGGGAATTTGCCACGCCTCCAAGGTCAGCCCGCCCCGCCCCTTATCCATGATTGCCATGGGCCGGGGTTACTTCAAACTAAAACAAATCTCTGGTGCAGTTCATACTCCCAAGCAACCTATGTGGAGAGACGAAGGTCCATGCTTTGTGTCTCTCTTTAGCTTCTCGGGTTCCCTTAGCCTGCTCTCCAGCTGCCTTGCTGGAGACCCTGGAGAACACCCTCCGCACCCCACTTGGGCAGGTATATGTGTTGTAGCTTCTGTTTCCAGTGAACCTGACCCAGGATAACAGCGAGTACTTTCCAGATAAGCTCAGCTCTAGACAGCCTCTGCTCCCTAAGCTCAGGAGTTGCCAAGCTGCCTGCCCGGCAGCAGGGAAGAACAGAGGGCATGGACAGCTGGCATTTTGCAAGGCCAGAGCTCATCAGTGCAGCTCTGCACATTCAGGGGGGTCTGGTGTGCTTGGACAACAGCAGTAGCAGAGAAGGGCAGAGCACAGTTCAGCTTCTGGAAGCCTCTGAGGCCCCTGAGGTTGCAAGAAGCCAAGACTCACCCCAGCTCCAGCACCGCTGACCAGTTTGGCCTTGCTGGTCAGCAAGAAGAAAGAAGGCATGGCAGAACCCGTGGACAGTGCAGAACAGGACAAGACACCCTCACAAGGCAAAGGATAAGGGCCCAGGATAGATCACGAGAGCCCCGACCTCTGATCGAAAATTTAGAATCCAGAATACACCAAAGTGTAGCTGTAGTTTTTCTGGTCTTGCCTGGCCCACAGTCAGGACAAATCTCTCTCACCCACCAGGCCCACAGCTGCTCAGACTGAACCAAGTAAACACACAGAGACTTATATTGCTTACAAACTGTATGGCCATGGCAGGCTTCTTGCTATCTAGTTCTTCTATCTTAAATTAACTCATTTCTATTCATCTATACTTTGCCGCGTGGCTCGTGGCTTACCGGTACCTTACATTTCCCTTGTCATGGTGGTGGCTGGCAGTGTCTCTCTCCACCTTCCACTTTGCAAAATTCTCTTCTCTGCTTGTCCCGCCTATACTTCCTGCCTGGCTTCTGGCCAATCAGTGTTTTATCTATTAACCAATCAGAGCAACATACATAACATACAGACCATCCCACAGCACCAAAGGCTAACATGGGGCCAAGTACCCTGCCAGCCCATTGCATATGATTCTTTCATTTAGCCCCACCGGGTCTGGCAGGTGTAATTTCCGTGGTGTTCATGCACATATATACTTATGTGTAACCAGGAAAACATGGCATCAGTCTCTTCTTACCACAATAATATGTCCTGAGACCCTTTAGGTCTAAATAAGTGCCTAGCCTTATTCATACTCTATTTCTCTTGACACACAATCCATAATAAAAATTTCATTTACAAATTAGACATAGAAAAAGATGTATGTGTAGATAGATGATAGAGATATATAGATATAGATAGATAGATACATAGATACATAGATACATAGATAGATACATAGATAGATACATAGATAGATACATAGATAGATAGATAGATGCTGAGAAAAACAATGTAAAAAAGGAGAGCTTATTTTGGACTCATTGTTTTGCGCTGCCAGTCCACAATCACAGGCTTTCCCTGGCACACTAGCAGCTACCCCCAGTACCCAGAGCACGGAGAGCCTTCTGCCCAGGGCTGCCGTTCTCCATGCCAACAGTGTCCTCTACTTCCATGAGGGGTTGAGTTGGGTTCTGAAGCTATGTCAGGGATCTGCCTCAGAAATCGGGCCCTGCTTGTCTGTTCCTAATTCCTATCCTGTTGGGAGAAATACAGCCTATGGCAGAACCTTCTGGGCTTCTGTGAAATCAGTGCTGGGAGTAATAGGCTTTGGGGGTCTCAGGTGTCTCTAAGAACAACAGACACATTCAGGATGCCCCAAAGTTTCCTCCAAGCTGTGACTCCAGGTTCCACTCCAGCCCTATAACATTATCCTCTCGTGTCAAAGGTCCTCAGAGGTATTCACTAGACTCCATGAAACTTCTAGAGCACTGACCTTAGCATGAAGCTCTCAGACTCAGGGCACAGAGTTTAGAGGCTAGGAGGCACGGTTCATGTAGTTCTAGTCTCTGTGGGAAGCAAGCTGCAAGTCCCTGACCCCCCCCCCCATTTAGAATTCCAGGAATACCTACACTGCCCCTCAAGAACAAGCCTCAGTCTCTAGTAACAGTCAGCATTGTAGACTATGCTGCATAACAAATATCCCCCAAAGTCTCAGTGGCTTCCCTGGTGTTATGATTTGATTGTGTCCCTCAAAAGTTGATGCATTGAAACGTAATTCCTAAGTTCCTATGTTCATGATATTTGGAGATAAAGTCTTCGGGAGGTGATTAAAATGAGATGAATGCAAAGGCAGAGGCTCCATGACGACGTTAGTGGCTTTGCAATAGGAAGAGGAGAGATCCAAGCCGCTGAGTCTGCTCTGTCTGACCACATTGCCCTCTATCATGTTATGGTGCAGCCAGAAGGCCCTCCTTTACCAGACCCCTAGCACCAGAGAAGGAAGAGGAGAGAAGAAAGAAGTGTACGGATGGGGTACGGAGAGAAGTTGCTTCCTCTTCTCCAGCTAGCCTGCCTTATCCTACCCAGATCCCAGTCCTAGAGAACGGGACATATATAACACACCAAACTACTGCAAAGATTTACCAGATTGTCCTGGAAGATTCTAGAATACTCATTCAGTGCTCTCTCTGGAGGTTAGCTTATCTGTGGGTGCTGAAAATGCTCAGCTCCTCCAAAGAGGCCTCCGGCAGACATCGGGAAGGCAAGCAGAAGGTATTAATGGGATGCATCCCCCACCTCCATGCCATTCCAACAGATCAACTTAGAAATCTGCACAGCCTCCTTCCCTCCCACTCAAGCATGCCACACCACATCACAATAAACACATCAAAATGCAGCCACATCCCGTTTCAAATATCATTTACATATAACTTCATAGGAGCTGGGGTGAGCTCCATTTAACAAGTTGACATGATATTACATTATGCACATATTCAATTAAACATCAATTAACTTTGATTTGCAGTCATTTTGGGAAGTTGATCTTTTTTTTCTCTGTCATCAAATACCCTTGGAAAGACTGGAATCTGTAGTCCCTGGGTTGGGGTGCTCTGCCTAATGCAAGCCCTGGACACCAGTATTCTCAGCACATACAGTTAAGCATTTCTGTCCTTTCTGGTGGCTCCCCTGTTGGGTGACCCACCTATCTGTGCCAGTCCCAGCAGGCTGTCTGCTTCTCCAGGTGAGAGATCTTCACCTTCTTCATTCTCCAAATGAGGTGAGTCCAGGGAGACTCTGGGTGGCAACAGAGGCTGCTAGATTCTGTGGCCAGAGCTGAGAAGGGAGGAGGAAGCCATAGATTCAGAGGAGGCAGTCGACACAGCACCAAGAGAAGCCTCTTGGCCAACATCACAGATCCACATGTGAGTTACACTCTGCAGAGGCACGCCCTTCTCAGTCTTCTCTGGATCCCCGTCTAATATCTGGGAGGTCCACATTGCCACCCCCACTTTCCAGATGAGCCAACTGAGGCTCAGGGACATGTGAGAGATGGTGCTAGATGCAAAAGTTGTGGCTCCACCTTTCTGAACACCCACTAAGGGCAGGTGATGTGAGCCATTAGGGGCACGTGGTTTCTCTCACACATATCCCTTTCTGAATTCTTCCATGGCCTGTTGGGATCCAAGGTCAGCAAGGGGTGTCAGGCAGGGGAGTGGACCACAGCCCCAGCTCTGAAGCTGGTAGGGAGGGCACAGAGCCAGAGAGTTGGGTAAGTTGTACTGCTGAGCGTCAAAACGTGTCAGGTCTCGCCCTAGCAGGCTGCTCCCTGGGATTAGCAGATACAGTCCCGGAGCCAGGGAACCATCTCCTTGGAACAGCTGTGCAGGGCAAGACAGGGCGGGGAGGAGAGAGCCACTCATGGGCGGAAAGAGTTTCGAGTGGCCTGGTGCCAGGGCACCTGGGGTCACAGTGCGGTCCCCAAGTCCTTTCCCAAGCCAGGGCATCTCTAGTTGTCTGAGTCTGATATCACCATCCAATCTGCACCCTAGGCAGCCTGCTGAGTCTGCCTGTCATCCCACAGCCCACAGCCATCTGAGGAAGCTTTGAGAGAAGCAAAGCCAAGCCTTTGGAGATGTGCTTCTCTCTGTGTCTCTCTGTCTCTCTCCCTCTCTCTTTCCCTCTCCTTCTTCCTCTCCCTCCCCTCCTACTCCCCTCCCCCTTCCCCTCCTCCTAACACACCACACACACACACACACACACACACACACCCCACAACATCACAAGCCAAAGTGAGCAGTGTAAACCCCATTCTAGCTGAGCCCCAGCAGCTCCCAGAAGAGGGTGAGTATCAAACATCTACAATGTGTCAAGAACCGTTCCAGGTGGGATCTTGTAGCTCACAGCAACCCAGCAAAGCAGAATGCATCATCTTTGTGTGTGTGTGTGTGTGTGTGTGTGTGTGTGTGTGTGTGTGTGTGTGTGTAGAGGAGGAAATGGACAGAGAGAAGTTCATTCATTTGCCCCAGGCCACCAAAGTAGAGAGCAACAGAGATGGATTTCAGGCCAGAAATGGTGATCTTCTGGAAGCACACATCTGACAGTGCTTCCTCCATGCTGCCCACTCCTCCCCCAGGTTTTGAGAAGCATGGGACAAGGTAGAAGAGCCTCAGGCTGGCATTCAAGGCTTCCTCCATCTTCCAATGTGTCTTTTCAGCTAGCTCTCGAATCCTGTTTCTTCTCAGTCTTACAAGGGCAGCACTGCATCCTGCCAACCGTGCTGTGTGTTTGCTAAGATCTGCCCTGGCAAGCCTGGTCCATCTGCCAGAAGTGGCCTTCACCCTCTCCTCCCCTGTCCAATCCCCGTTTCACAGAGTGTAACTGGAGACAGTGACTTGGAGGAGGAGCCACTTGGGCTGGAGTCAGTTAAGCCTTTGGATTCGTGAAACAACCTTCACATTCACTACAACGTGATATGGCTGAGGAGACATGGGTGTTTATTCAAATATCAGGTCACCAGACCTGGAACACTTTCAGGGCAGGCTTGGTGTATGGTTTGTGTCTGTATCCTAGCAACTGGCACGGGTTCTGGCCCAGAGCAAGTATTGCCTGGGATGATGATGGATGGATGGGCAGACGGATGGATACATAAATGGATGGACACTTAAATGGATGCTTAGATAAAGTGGAGAGTGACCAGATAATTAGATGGATGGATGGATGGATGGATGGATGGATGGATGGATGGATGGATGGATGGGTAGGTGGGTAGATGGATGGATGATTGGATGGCTTGATTGGAAAATGAATAAATTACTGGAGGGATGGAAGAAAAAGAAATGAGCAGATTATTCATGTCAATAAGCACAAAACTACTCAACCCTGGGAGACATACATGTCCTCCCTGCTCTCAAATCTTACCACCCAAGAACTCTCCTGCTTATGGCCTTTACAACTTTTTGTTGCAAGTCAATAAAGATCTGATAGGCCCCTTCAGGGAAAGGACCAAAACCGTCTCAACTGGAGTGGGGAAAGGACCCCCACTAGAGCTTTGAGCTTACATCCTGGAATCCATGGCTGCACTCGAGGAAGACGAGGCCCTGCCCCATCCAAGAGGAGCCAAGCTGGGAGGAGTCCACAGCTCCATCTTTCCATTAGCTAAAAAACTCTTCCAAGCTGGCCTCTTCCAGCTCCCAAATTCCACTGCTCAGGATAATCGGAGCCTGGGCCGGAGCCCAGTGTTGCTTCAACTCCAAAACCAAAACCACACTGGCTTGAGTATAAGAGGCCTGGGGAGTCAGCATCCAGGAGGACAGGGGCAGGAAGAAACTTGACCAACCTCTGGAGACAGCTGCAGGCAGCTTGACCTCCATCCAGCAATGGATCTGAGCAGAAACTGTGGGTAAGCAGCCCTCTCCCAGAGCACCCAGGCACCTCTGACACTGGGTTCGTGCTGGGTCCCACCACACCCTAGGCTCCCTTCAGTCCCCACCCAGCATCCTCACATCTGCAGCAAGGCTCTGCCAAGCTAACAGCTGCAGCACATGCTCCAAATCTCCCCAAACCCTGTACTCCCCACACCGCCAAAGCCACATCCCTTCCGACCCCAGATCAGGGCCCTCAGGAAAGAAAGGCTCATTAATCCTGGGGAATCGGCTTCTGAGCCTCACTGAAGACAGGTTCGTGAGACTGGAGTTTAGAGGAAGCTCCCTTGAGGTCTCTCAGGACAAAGTCCATCAGCCACTGGCCTGCCTTTCAGCATCTAGGACATTCCCAAGAGCCAGTTGGCCTGGCTGTGAGCTAGAAGTAATGTGAAGGAGGTAGATGGTTCCTCTGCATTTCACCTGCCTTCTCCTGCTCAAGAAGACACCAGAAAAAGCTAATGAGGTCAGGAAGATGGAGTATTGCATTTTTGTTCTTTGGCCAGTTTCTGCAAATTGGAAAAGAATTCTGGGTCTACCTGCATCACATCTTAGAATTTGTTGCACTTGGGTAGGTGGGTGGGTAGGTGGAGGCTTCTATGGAGGCCCATACCCACTGTTCCTAGATCCACCCAAGAAAAAATAAGCCAAGTCCTTGGCTACATCTGAATCACTGGTGAACAGGCCTTATTGGGCCAGCTCGTGGTTTTTAATCCATACATTTACAGGCTTCCCAGTGGGATATGCAGCCTTCAGTGAAACACACCCATCTCCACCACTCATCACTTAAAACCCACCCCGCACCATGGTCAGGCGAGCATTTCCAGGTTCTTTGCCTCTTCTTCAATGAACTGAATGAAATAAAGGCTCACACAGATTGCAAAAGTCCCAAGGGAATTTTATTCAAAAGCAACGCAATAGTACAAATCAGAAAGAAATTTGTCAAGAATGACAATGAGCCACATGAGTGAATGTACTCAAGAGTTCCAATTATTATTTGGGGCTTCTTTTAATGGGGTCCAAGAAAAGGAGGTGTATGGTTGCTAAGGGGCACAGCAGTGGCAGCTCCCTGTTTTGATTGACAGACTTGAATTAGGATTACACAATTATATAAACCTATGCTCATAGCACATGTCCCTTCCTGTACTGCATCTGATTTTAATCACACGCCTGTCCAATTATACATAGGCATAAGATGGTAAACAGGAGGTTCTCCCTAAGAGTTCACTCAGAAGACACAGTTTGCCTTATTCAGCAGACATCCAAAATCAGTCTTAGGCTGGATGAGCCCATTGCCAGGAGTTCCCAGATTTGTTCCAGGATGTGTTTGCATAGAAACCGTGCATTATCAAGAAGTTGCTAAAGGGAAGTAACTGACTTCCCCTTCTTAAAGTATGTATACTGTGCTGCTCACTACATTGTTCCGAAAGGGGTAAGTGTGCCCAGTATGTGCCTGTAAGGGTCACAGGCTGCACCTATTAGCAAAGGTGGTGTGTATACTTGGTTTACCAAATGGAGTAGAGTCTCAGATTGTGAAGCTAGTTGCTATACTTTCCTGCCTCACCCCATGTTGAAATTCTCAATATGGACCCTGGAATCAGTCAGCATGGGAGAGGCTCTGCTGCAGGAACAACCAGCACCCTCCTCTATCTCAGTGGATTAACAACGCACAAATCCGTATCTGGTTCGTGGACCATTTCAAATCACCTGCTCAGACAAAAGCCCCATGTTCTGATCCTCACCCATTCCTCTCATCAATAATGCCCAAGTAACAAGAGCCATAGTCCCATTTTGTAGCCACTGAGACCTCCATGTCCCACAGGGATAAGTTTCTCCATGACCACAGAAACACTTGGGCCACTAAGGCTAAAGAAGGCCAACAGATGCCTGATCTCACTGTGTGGCCTTGGGTATGTTCCTTAGCCAGTCTGAGACCCATCATGACACATGGGAAAGAGAGATGATGGGGGGTTCCCAAGGTGCCTGGTATCCCTGGGTCAGCCAGCAGTGAAGTGGGCTAGACTATGCTGGCTATCTGAGGGAACCCACATAAGTCAGTAAAAAGCAACCAGGAAGGAGGTTGTAGGCAGAGCAGGGGACCCCTGGAGGTTTGCAAGAGTCAACCCCTCCAAAGGTGATTGAGAAGCATGCCTCTCCCAAGTCTCTCCCAGGTGGCAGGCATCCCTGTGAACCCAATGGTAGCATCCATGAACTCCCACGGGAGGCACATGTGTCAATGTCCATTCCACCAGCATGGTGCTCTGGCTCACAGAGAATGGGATCATAGTCAGGTGGACGTGGATTACCCCAGGGTTTCCAACTCCATAAGCATTCTGACTTGTCCAGGAGCAGGGCTCCAAGGCCAGGCAAGGAACTAGGTGGGGACTCAGGCCTGAGAGATGATTTAATTCATCCAAGTCAGGTAGGTACCTTTACTCTTGGGGCAGGCCACGCCCAGTCTCCAAGTCAGACCCAGGCCTGGGGCTCCTAAAATGCTCTCTCTGGTCATCCACTAGAGACATGAGGGTTGGCAAGTTGGGACTTATTCTCCAGCATGGTTTCTCCTCTCCCAGAAATCCCCACTGTTTGGTCAGCTGCGCCCTCAGCAGGCCTCTAGGATGCTTGTATGCCACCAGTGACAGAGTGCTCACTACCTCTGAGCATCTTCTGTCCCTATTCTTTGAAAGCATCATAATCAGGTATGTGGAGGGATCGCACTGAATGGTTGAAAAGGCTGGGGTGGTCTCCAGAGCCCTAGTCCCTCAGTCTCTGGATTGCCCAGCCCATCTCTCAGATTGAACCATTTCATTTCCCGTTGAGGACTTAGCATGCTCCCTCTGGTCTAGTTGGAGAATCGTTGATCTGATGATTAAGACCCTGATTTCCCAGGCATGGATGCTCAAAATCCCATACTGATGACCCCTAAGAAGCGTCCTTCGGTCTGTGACTTTGGACCAGTCTCTCCCAGCCTCCAGCCCTCAGTGCTCACATCCATCAAATGGAGGAAGGGTCTCTCTATATATGTTACCTTCCAGCTAGCGATGATCCCTATTCTGCCGTCTTCCAGACCTAAGGAAAGCAATGGAGAGGCCAGCAGGGCCCCTAGTGAAGGCGAAGACACAAGAGCAGACCCCAGGCTGGCCCTGTGCCCATTTTGTCAATGTCTGGAGCTCACAGCAAGCAGGTGAGTTCATTTTCCATTAAGGACAATTAGATCTTCATTTGCATATGCTAAATGCGACATTTAAGGGAACAGTTCCTCCCCACCCAAACAGGATGAAAGTCCAATGACAGGCAGGCAACCTGCAGTTTGGGGCAGAGGTGTAATTGGCTCTTATTAAGGGAGATGTGGGAGATACAGGTTTTGAAATGCAAATGACGGCATCAGTCCTTCTGCCACGCCTGAATGGGGAATGAAAGGGGAAGCTGGGTCTCATTTTTGCTCCATGTCCACATGAGATAGGCCTCCTGACCCACAGCAAGAGAGTCCAAGAAGCTGGGCAGAAAGGATTCAGAATACTCCAAGGAGAACAGAGAGACAGTCACCTTCCCCCAGCCCCCAACCTCGCCTGCGCTGCTCTGTCTGAGTCAACCACTTCCTACTCTCTAAAGTAGGAAGGTCTAGGAGCTTGTTCCACCCCAGCTCGACACCCCCAACTGTTTCATCACGGCTTCTCCCATATGTCAGACCCAGCAGACAGTCGGGAGGACCAAAAGACCCCCACATACAGCATTTGCCATCCGCTGCCAAGAGGTCTCTCCTCTCCCACCCACCCAACCATCCCGTTCTTGTCTCTAGCTAGTTCAGAGTGTTTCATCTGCCTTACGAGCCCAGACTGAAGTCATGGTAGCATCCTTACCCCCTGGAACTGAGAATTAGAAGCATAATTAGAAGCAGAAGAATCTGGCTCTTCTCTATGTGTGTGTGTGTGCAAGCACCAACAGAGGGCCAGCTCACCCGAGGGCCTCCTAAGAGTTGGTCACTTCACGGGAGAGTACAGGAGTAAGTGGATGAAGGAAAAGATGGAAGAAGGAAGGAAGGAAGGAGGGAGGGAGGGAGGGAAGGAGAGAGGGAGGGAGGGACGGATAGATGGGGTATGGATGAGTACACAGATGGATACCTTTTTGTACTTCTATGAGCCTTCCCTCTGCCCTTGCCTTAACATACAGCGCCTCTCATTTTATAGATGACGGGAAAGTGAGGCTCGATGAGATAGATACCCCATTCCCCAACCCAGTGAGGCAACCCGGAGATGCAGGGTTTATGTCATGCCTCAGGATGCCCACTCAAATTAGATGGCTGCAACTTAGCCTCCAAGTCCTCCACTGAGATGGAAGTCTTCCACCTAGCCACCTCTCCTATGTGACTGCCACACACAGGTCCTAACACAACGCTAATCACCTGGGCCTCTTCAGATCCAGCCATTGAGGCTGAGGTTAACAGGCGAACTATGCAGGTGCCTCTCTCTCTCTCTCTCTCTCTCTCTCTCTCTCTCTCTCTCTCTCTCTCTCTCTCTCTCTCTCATAAATCGCTGACTCCCAGCTGACCACTCCAAAAGGTGTGGTCTTCTTTCCCCAGCCTGCCTTTTCAGGTTGCCAACTACAGACCCATAGATTTCACCATGTCCCTCCCAAGGACACCATTCCCTGCCCCAGATACCTAGAATTTGCCTCTATTTTGAAGAGCCTGAGGTAGGAGGAGCAGAGAGGCAGGGCGGGTGGAGGGACAGAGACAGACGGAGACAGACAGATACAGAGAGAGCAGAAGGATCCCTGAACCCACACATTGGGATAAAGATAGCTGTACAGGCTGTCAAGAGAACCATAGGGGTCTGATGCTGACGGGAAATGACAGAATGCTGTAGGGGTGAAGACTTACCCAGAGGCTTCCACATTTGACCCCACACGGGACTCACCAAGGAGCGCTCACCCCTGCCAACACCTGGTCATCACAGACCTATTAAATCGGAACACCTGGAGAAGGAAGCGGACATCTACATGTTTTAGGAACCCTGGAAGATTCCAGCATGATTCAAAGTTTGGCGGCTACTGGACTGACTACAGAGCAGAGTTGGAACTATGAGCTACCATACCCAATGTACAGGCTAGAAAAGTGATGCCTGGGAGATCTCCATATTCTGAGACATCAGGGTCCAAACAAGGCTGCAGGCCTGGCTCTACCCTCAAGGCTAGGTTCTTCCCACACTAAGTCCTAGAGATAATCCCAAAGAGACCAGGACCCTGACTCCAAGGAGCTCCAGATCTGGGCACATCCTCAACCTTTCCTGAGAGACGTTCTACTGGGGTTGGGGGCAGCAGGCAGGGAGGTTCCAAAAGACAGCGTGGTGGGGAGCATTGGAAGCTGGGCACAGGCCTGTGTGCTGAAACCAGCTCACTCATAAAATCCGAATGGAGCCTGGCTCCAGCCCAGGAACCTCTCTTCATTCTGGGGCATGACTTCATTCTGTGGCATGCGGGGGTCTGTTCCTGGATTGTGGGGCCCAGACACGGCCTCTTTATCTGTTTCTTTCCTGATATCCCTCTAAAGGCGGTGGCTTAAAGGGAGCTTCCTGGGGATTTGGGCTTCTTCCTCCAGGTCTACACTGGAAACACAGGTGTCCACATGAAGACCGTGGTACAGGAAATCAGAGGGGGCTCATGACAGTCCCCTGTCCCCAACCCGACTATTCCAAGGAACTGAGACCAACCAAGTTTTAAGCATGGGACAACATACTCCCTCGAAGCCACCAGAGTAGAGCTGGAATCCCGGTTTGGCTGCATCCACATGCTGGGTGACCTTGAGGAAGTTGCTTAACCCCTTTCAGGCTGGACCTAATGATGATAAAGATCCCCATTGCTAAGACATTATAAAGTTGGGGTTCAATAAAGCCCATGAGGACTGTGGGACCTTGGACACATTATTTTACTTCTATTGCCTCAGCTAACCTGTCTTTAAAATGGGAACAATTACACTACAGCAAGGATACAGGAAGGATTAAATTCATCAAAATGAGCCAATCCACACAAAGCTCTTAGAACAACATCTAGCCTATCCCAAGGGCCAGATGAGATCCTCAGCATGGGGCTGGCACAGCGAGGCTCACGCAGACATGGCTGCCTCCTTCCTGCCTTCCAGGCCCTTTGAGGATGCAGCCAGGTAAATTCCAGCACTTAGCTGCCTTCTTTCCATGGCTAGTGGCTGGCTCCAAGCCAGCTCTCTGTAAAAAAAAAAAAATTGGAATTGGTGCCGGCTTTCTCTTCTCCCTTTCCGTGAAGACATCGAAAAACAGAAGCTCTGACCTTGGGCTACCTTGGACTGCTGTGTGCTCCACAAGACAAACGCTAGAAATTACTTCGAGAGAGCAGGCACACCACAACAGCTGCCCCCCCCCCCCTCGAACAACTACTATAGTGGCCCTCCTGCTGCCCAGATGAGCCTGAACAGGCCCAGACGCTGCTGCCTCTCCTAACCCTGGGTGCCCTAGAATAGTGGAGAGTTGTGGAAGGTTGTTTTTGTGGTTGTTGATCTGGGCTTTGGGGTTTTGTTGTTTGGTTTGTTGCCGGGCGGGTAGCACAATACAAAAAGAAGCACAGACATCAGGGTGGGCATGCCAGCCAGCATTTCCACCAATGTCCAGGCAGCATGGAGGCCCAGCTCCCATAGGACGCTGAGGGTCAAACACTTTGGTGCCTTGCCATTGACCCAGGAGAAATGGAATAGAGTGAACATAAGACATTTGACCCTGCATCACCCAGCCTTTCAACAAGCCACAGTCTTCAAAAGCCATCTGGAAGTTTCCACAGAAATACCTATCTCTAAACAGGACAAGGAACAGGGAAAGTCATGGCCAAGCTGTTTCAGGTCAGAATAAACTCTAAACCCTGTTCTTATTTTCTTTCTTTCTTTCTTTCTTTCTTTCTTTTTTTCTTTCTTTCTTTCTTTCTCTCTTTCTTTCTCTCTCTCTCTCTCTCTCTCTCTCTTTCTCTCTCTCTTTCTTTCTTTTTTCTTTTCTTTTCTTTTTTTTTTTTTTTTTTTTTTTTGTTGGTTGTTAGAGACAGGGTTTCTCTGTGTAACATCTCTGGTTGTTCTGGAACTTGCTTTGTAGACCAGGCTGACCTCAAACTCACAGAGATCCACCTGCCTCTGCCTCTCCAGTGCTGGGATTAAAGGAGTGGGCCACCACTGCCTGGCAGCTCTAAACTCTGAAGCTAACACCATGCTGCCCAAAACAAGAGAATAGAAGGACTTCCTTGGGGTATTGAGCAGACAGACAGACAGACAGACAGACAGACACACACACACACACACACACACACACACACACACACACACACACACCCCTCCCTGCTGCCCTGTGCCTCCAGGAAGCTTCTGGGAGCACAGAGAAGCTTCGAAAACCATGGCTCTGATGCCTGCCGACTGTGAGTCTCTAGCATCAGACAGTTCCTCCCTCCACAGCTGCTGAGCTCTGGGTGCAGTGAGGGCGACAGGAATGTCCTTGAGTCCTGGTGCTCACATTCTAGTCCAAGTGATGTAGAGAGTAAGCACCAAAGACAGCAAAGTAGAAGTAGAGTGGCCACACCTACTGTTCCAGCAACCGCAAGACTGAGTCAGAAGGATGAAGAGTTCAAGTACAGCCTTCCAGCCTGAGAGATACACCAGAGAGAGAGAGAGAGAGAGAGAGAGAGAGAGAGAGAGAGAGAGAGAGAGAGAGACTCAGACTCAAAACCTGAGAGAAGGTAGGAAGATGGCTCCAGGGGTAAAACATTTGCCATGGAAGCATAAAGAACAGTTCTGATGTTCAGAACATGTGTAAAGCTGGAAGGAGTACAAGTCCACAATTCTAGCCATGAGAGACAGAAGGATCCACAGAAACTCGAAGGCCTGCTAGTGACAAACAAGGACTCGGTCTCAAAGTGGAAGGCAAGGACCGACATCTCAATCCGTCCTCTGGCCTCCATATCCATGCTGTGGCACGTGGGCACCCGGACTCCTGTGCACACACAGATGAACGAGAATTCAGTGTAAGTCCAGGTGAAATGGAACAGGCCACACAGTGGCCTGGGAAGGAGAATCAGGCAGAAGGCCAGCCCGCAAGGCAGAGAGGTGGGAGCCCTCAGGTGAGAGAGGAAAGCCGGGACCCTGAGGCACAGTGGACAGGGAGGGAACGGGGAGATGACAGAGCAAAGGAGACTAGGTCAGCTCTCAAGACATAGATGCCAGCCCAGGGTGCAGTGCCTGGGGCAAGGTCCTGATCCAATCCTGTGCACCTTCTTCCGGTGGCTACATAGAGGAAAACACGGGGAACGCCACAGAGACTCCCGAAGCCCATGCAGAGACGTAATCATCTGCAGGACAGAAGAGGAGGACGTGAGCAGAAAGAGGGGCAGCAGAGGTGATGAGGTGTGGAGAGACTTAGGACCTAGGCAGTCAGTAGCTTTGGTTGTCAGCAGAGGAGCAAGAATACCTCAAGTGGTGACAGGACATTCAGAGACTGGCCTGAACGACAGCAGAAGGCAGGTAGACCACCTTCATCTGGAGGGAGCACCTTCTACAGAGGAGAGAGATCCTGGTTCTACACCCTCCTGGAGGGAAGAAGTCTGGCCAAGGTCTCTAAGGGACAGGGTTTGTGGGGCCTTTTGCTCAAGCCAGCCCATGACCTTACTCAGAAAAGAAACCCAGCATTGCCAGTGGCTTGGACTCTGGCTCCTAAGTGGTCATGCCTCCTAAGGCCCAGGATTCCCTCAACCCATAATGGAGCCTTTATTCTACACCCAGCACCCGAGCCTGCCTGGCCACACCCAAGCTCTCCTAGAACCAGAAGCATAGGCAGCCACCCATGAACTCTCGATAAGGAGGTAAGAAAGTACGTTCGGTACAGCTCGTGGCCCTCCACTCTCCTCTCCAGCCAGAGAAGGCAGACTTTCTTCGGCACCTCTCCCAACCTTAGGGAAACCCGGGAGCTGGAGAGTGGACCGTCCCTTAGAATCTGGAAACAGGCAGGCATGACTTCATGTGTCGTCTCTAGGAATTCCTCCAGAAGGCCATAGGAAAGCCACTTGTGTGTTTGGAGATTCTATCACGTCCTGGTATCACAGCGTCTACTGCATGCCTTCTGGCTAGGGCTCTGGTAACACCCAGCAGACATAGTGGTGTCAATCTCATGAGACTAGCAACCCAGTTCTCTTCCACCTTCCCTTCAGGTTCCAGGAGGTGCCTTTCAGCGGTTTTTCCTGGGTTCCGTGTTAAGACACCCCACCCTGGAGTTTACCATGCTGTCAGCCCAGGCTTAGTTCTTATTTTAGCTATCAAGGTTGCTATCCCAGAGCCTAGCTTCAGAAAATTGATGGGATGAATGAATGAATGAATGAATGAGTGAAGAATGAATGCAAGGCTGCCTCCCAGTCCTAGCCAGCCTCCAACTCTGGAGAACTATCCCTCAGTTTCTTGTAAGCCTGCATTACCATGCAAAGAACCCTTCCCTGGGCCTGGGTACATGTGTCTTATTGAGGATATCGATAATTTATACCTGGCCCCAGGCTCAGAAGTAAAGGCCAGGTGGTCATGGGGAGCTTCCTGCAACCTTAAGTCCATAATATTCCTCCCAACCAGCCTCTAGGCCTTCAGGCGGCACAGGAGCCTGGATCGTACACTGTGCGAATTGAAAGCGTGAAGCAGGAGGATGACAGGACTTCCCTGCCTTCATATTGGACATACTAGATATATAAAACAGCTGGGCTTCCTGACTTCTGGGCCCTGTGTATGCCCATGGAAAACTCAGGTAGGGAACTAAAATGATCCTCCTCATGGCAGCCAGGGAAAGGAGACAAGTAAAGGGGTATACGGGGGATGAGGGGGGGCTGCTTTGCCCAAGCCACCCTGCTGCTTCTCGGAAGCAGCCAATACCAAGCAGGCAGATGGCCGGCAGGCCCCCTCAGAGCCCTGGGACCCAGATGGTCATCCCCAGCATTAGGTGAAGTACACCCAGCAGCAAAAGAGAGCCTACTGCCAGCCAAAGTCACCAAAGCCCAGCTATAGCCAGGGGCCACCCTGTCTTCCTTCCTTCCTTCCATAGCTGGAAGGCCCATGGGACCACAGAGAAGCTGGAGTTACAATCAGAGCGGCCACATTCAGGGGGCCATGGCCCACAACAGGCATGTCCTCCAGGGAAAGCCTCCTCCACTCCTGTTGCCTGTCTGTCAGGGGACCAAAGAAACCGTGTCTTCACTTGCAGCCAGGCTGTGAGCCCAAGTCACCTCCGGACCTCTGCATTATCTCCCATGGACTTGCTTGGGCTCAGGAAAAGCACTAAGGACTAACTAATAAAAATAGACTCTAATACTTCTTAAGGGCCTGCCAGAAATGGCCAGGAGTTCTGAGAGCTTCGTGGGTAAAATCTAATTCCTGTTACAACCCTGAGAAGCAAGTCTGTTGGGATCCCCACTTTACAGATGAGGAAATGGAGACCCAGGGAGGATGCCGAGAGCCTAAGTCATTGGTGAGTCAGAAGTCCAACCCAGGCAGCCTGGCTCTGAAGTCCATGTTCTCAGAGCCATCCATCTGGCCAGAACCACTGTGAGTCCCACACTGCACTATACCAGGGAGCAGAGACAGGTCACCTTGGTTTCAGGGGTGACTTGTGAAGGAGTGAACTGTCCATCACAGATACACACTTGCCTTGGTGGAATTGTCTAGGCAGCGGGTAAGGACAAGCCTAGGTCACCTCCGATGGAAGGGACAAGTGTCCGTCCGGCCAGGTCTTGAGGTCTTGGGAGGAAGTATGGGGACCTTAGAGAAGCCTACATACTGACACACATTCAATCACAGACTTACACATGTTCACTTGCTCACATGCACATGTGTGAGCTTGTGCACATGTGTTCCTTGACATAACAGCTATTCTGGAGAACAAAGGACACTACAAGTCCCCACAAGCCTGGGAGCCCCCAGACCACGGGAAGTCTGCTCCCCCTTGACAAGTGCCTGGAGAAAAGCCTAGGACACTCTCTTCCCCCTCTCGGCCTCAGTTTCCCCACTGTTTGAGGAAGGGGTTGTTTGAGGTCATCTCCAAGGTCTTGGGCTCCTTGCCGCCTGGCCAGTCACCTGCAACTCTCTGTCCCCAGAGCTGGCAGGAGCTGTGACTCAGCAGCAAGAGGCAGCACAGGAGCTGCCCACTGCCCCCTCCCCCCAACACACACAAAGGGCATCTTGTTACCACAGGCTGCCAGCAGGCAGGCAGGGCTGGGAGGTAAGGGGCCAGGACGCCTGTGTCAGCAGGACTGGGGGCAGGGCTCAGGGGGAGCCTCTGCCAGGGCTCCTGGCTGGCTGGCTGGCCACAGGATCCAAGCAGTGGACAAGGCCTTGGGCGGGCCAGCAGCTCTGAGGAGCAGTCTCAGGGAACGGCTGGTCCCTAGGCTTCTGTATGGAACTCTGTTACTTAAGTTCCTTTTTTATTATCACTATTTTTCAGTTATGTTCTGAATGAACCTTGTGCTCCTAGCAGCAGCTTCAGGCCTGGAATTTCCCAGCTATGTAGGCTGAAACCACAGCCCCAGCTCAGAGCTTACCCGTCTTCACTCTGTGGTCTTGGGTGCGAGACTGAGGCCCCATCAGTTTTCCTATCCATAAAATGGGAGAGCTGAGTGGAGGCAATACTTATATCACACTCCCCACTGAGGCAGATGTCACCTCCCAGGAGAGCCCCAACACTGGTCAGGACATTCTGGTATCTTCTTTGCTGCTACTCGCTCTGCCACCTTTTTGCTTTTGGATCCTAGGCAAAGAAAACACTTTTGCCTTCAGGCCTCAGTCTTCCAGCCTGTAAAATGGTGATAGCTGAAAGAAAGCAGAAACTAAACAGTAGATTCTCTCTGGACATTTCTTGGACATCACATTCTGACACTGAACAAAGAATAAGACAAGATAGATTCAGGGAGTCCATGCAAGTAAATAAATCAGTCTGCAATACTGTTCCTACGAGCGTGGGCATGGAGGTTCATACATATGCACACACATGTATGAGTGGGCAGGCAAGTGTGTCCCCACACTTGTGTGTTACTTGAGCAGAACAAGGTCCAGAGCAAAGGCTCTTCAAGGCCCTTATGCTCCTTAGGACCACGGGACTCTTGTGACTGATTTGTGATGTCCAGCTAACCACAGCCTTGCATAATAAATTGGTAGCTGCAGACCTGCATCCTCCAAGCACTGGGAGGAACTAGCAGCCAGCTGCCCCCTAAACCACCGATTACAGTCTCAAGGAGCACTCCATCCATGTAAATGTGCCCCAGAGTTGCATCCCCACCATTTTTCATAAACTTTTATGTGTGGGTGTCTCATTTGCCGAGCATCCATAGTTCACCTGTAACCGAAAGGATTCTGCATTCTGTTAGGAGCATATAACTGACAGGCTTTCAAACACTGAAGTGTAGTGGGTGCGGATTAGTCTACCAGACCCTCCAAATACTACCCAGCTCCTAAGGTCCTTTGTCCCACTTGACACATGAAAGTGAGACCCAGATGGGTGAAAAAACACGCACCTGAGGGCCTGAGAAAGGAGCCAGGTGAGTCAGGCCTGTGAGGTCAGAAAATGAAAAGGCCAGGCACAGTTTGGGGATGTAAACCATGACCCAGAAACCCAGGCAGAACACAGCTATCATCTCCTTTCCACAAGCATAGACCCTCCCCTTAGTTGTGAGCTTGGGGACAGCCATGGCCTGTTGGAAGGTGAGAAAACCCATTTCCACCATCCTCCTCTCCTGGGGAAGATCCTAAGAGTTCTTGGCACGCTGGGCTTCCTTTTGGGCAGTGCCCAGGTGGGGCACAGGCCTCAGGCACAGATTACCTGGCCTCTTCCTCCCCTGGTTACATCAGTGACTGAGTGTGGGAGGCCCTTCCCTCCCCGACCCCCATCCCACCCCTGAAGGCAGACCCGCCCAGGCAGAGCAGAGCTTCCTGACAACAGCATCCACTAGCATCCTGAGAGCGGGAGGCCCAGTGGTCTCAAGGACCATACTCCATAGGAAGGGCTGCATTTTATTGGGTCCCCACTGCACAGGAGGTAGTTTAAATCCATCATCTATTTAGCAAATATTCACTGGATGCCCTTGAAGTACCAGGCCCTGGGCTCGGTATAGAAATCCAGGAGAGGAAAGCAGGCAGGTAGGGCCCCTGCCCTCGGGGAACTCACAGTCTAATGAGAAAGGTACACAAATGAGCTATAGGAGAAGAGAAGAAGGTTCCCCGATGGGGACACCTGCCTGGAATTGCTGATGAGGGAAGGCTTCCTGGAGGAGGTAACACTGAGCAGGCTCTCCCCAAAGGGGAACAGGAGCTATGCAAGCAAAAGACAGGGGAAAATATTACAGGCAGAGCAATACTGTGGGAGCAGGTACATCGGCACCCACAACTTTCACAAGGACCTTAGAAGGTGGGAACAGGCACGCCACTTTATAGTGGAGGAAACTGGGACTCCTGAGTAACAGAGTCAGCCAGAAGACTGAGGCTCATCTAGATGGGCAGTTTGCTCTGACCCTGTACCACACACTGGCATTTCCAATGAGCCCTGAAGTTAAACAGCAAAGCCAGGAACAGTGGAAGAGGCTGAGTCTAATTTGTCTTGTAGCATACAGATGTGGAGGAAAGGTGGTCTCCATGACAGCCAAGCCTCTCTTTCACCAGCAGCTTGAGAGGTCCCCATGTAGGCTCTTTAAAGGCCTTCCCCAGAGCCACAGAGATTGGCAAATGGATGGAGACTCTAGGCAGGACCAACAGCAGTCAGGGGGCTTGGAGCAGAAGAACGTGGCTATGGCATTTGGAGAACGGTAAGCTGGAGTGTTTGAAATTCTCCAAGGTCACCCAGGCCCAGCCCCAGAGCTGCCCAAGGCCCACCATGTCCGAAGCAAACCTCAGCAGAGTTCACCGGAGATCGCGAGGAGATGTGGTCTTTCCTGGGTTAGTGTGACTCCACTATAGGCAAAGGCTAATGCTGGACTTTGGCATCCAGCTGAAGGACTGCAGCCTCCTCCTACCTTCGGGAAGTTGACAAGGGAGCAGAGAGGACGGACAGACAAGATGCAGGCAGAAAGCCTTGCAAGAAGAGAGGCCTTGTTGATTCAGTCCTTCAACATCCCTTCCCTCAAGGGCTGAGTCAGAATGAAGCAGCGACCCAACAGACACTTTGATGGCTGGTGGTGGGTGGGAGTGTCCCCACCCAGCTTGGGATCTGCAGAGATGCTCCTACCCCATCCCCATCCCAAAGCTGGGAACCTGGCCAGCAGGAGCCAGACTGCCAGTAGGGATGTTGGGATAGGCAGAGGAGGCAGGGATGCTCCTCCATTCTGCTGATTTTCTCTCTAGGAGTCCAGAACCCCAGAGCTAGTCTATGGCCACAGCCCAGACCTCCATGCAGGCTGCAGATGTCTAGGCAATTCCTTTAGGACTCTGGCCCCATCAAGGATGTCTACAGCCATCACTAACTCTATGCTTTCTCCAAGGGACCACAACTGTGACAGATGCCCTGCTGTTCTGAGACTAAGATCCCCATTGCTAATGTCTGGAAAAGCTTCCTTGACTTACAGGGAGATCATCCAAAGTGCCCCCTGCATCTACTCGTCACTGTGGGTAGGAGTGTTCCAGCCTTTGGGGAGAGAATGACTGTTCATCGATAGGAGGGAAGAGAGAGGAGAGAGCTAGGCCCGTCATGGAACCCAGTCCCTATGCCTCATTCTGTCTTGGCTCCTCACTGACGTTTCCTAGCCATCACATCCTTCTTCAGAAGAATGCCCTGCCCACAGCCTGGCAACTCCCCCAATCTCCTCTCGTTGGCTTCCAGCCCAGTCCAGCTCATACCATCCTGCTTCAAATCCCACCTAGGTCCATACCCTATTTCTCACTTCAGAGTCCAGATGGTACTCACGTAATTCTTCCTAAAACAAGGATGGCTAATCCATTTCAGTCTATAAGCCAACCCGGACTCGTCAGCGTCACCCCCTTTAAGAACTGTTTTGAGAGGCTTCTGGGGCTACGTGTGAGCTCTGTGGGAAGACGTCATGATTGCTTAGTGGGTTCTGTCTGTTTTGGTTTGTCTATGTGTGTGCATGAGCACTTCTGGGATGGATGGAACCCAGGTCCTCATGTGTGACAGACAAGCACTCTACCACTAAGCTATAGCCCCAGCCCTTGATTGACGAGTCTGCTGTGGGCATAATAGGGGAAGACTTTACCACTGGTTCACCATAACCAGGCAAAAGCCTTCAGGTGTTTGGGAAGATGCAAACAGACGTCCCTGTCCCTTTCCCTGCTTTGTGCTCCACCTTGGTTGGCCTCTGTGGCAAGGGCAAAAATCTTACCTTTTGACTCTGGCTAATGTAGACAGATTAGCTGGGAACTTTGGGGGCATGGAAAGCACTAGACTGAGCTTCCTTCTCTGTACATGAATAGGACCAAGGGGTCCTAGAGGTTGAGTTCTAGAAAAACAAATGAATTCTCCATCCCATAGCCCCTGAACACATCATGGGATGGCATGAAGAACTGAGTACCAACACAGGGTCTGAGCTGGAGACCAGAGGAAGCAACAATCTCAGGCCCCGGCTGCTCTCCGAGTGTGGTGAGCGGTGGGCTGGTATTGAGAGGTCCAAACTGTTTAGAGGTAGCAAAGCTCGGGAAGGGATCCAGAACCAAGAATGGAGGCCAGACCCCCTGACTTTTCACCTACTTTCATCATTAAATTGGCCCGGGGATACCCTTTGCTTCCCAACACTATCCCTCCATGGGACAAGGACCTCAGAGAAGCGTCCCTGGCCATTCAGATTTAAGGAAGTCCCTACATCCCCCATGATTCTCCTTCTCAGCCCCTCACTATGACTGCAGTTCTGATTCCTTCTTGGACATTGCAGTTCTTTCTTTAGTCTGCTTGGTCTATGAGCCTCATGAGGGTGGAGATGAGATCTGTTTCTCACCCTGCGGCCTCCCCTCCTAACTCAAATCACTGTTGTCTAAACAGTGTATTGGCTGTGGCAGGCAGGGGTCAGGTCTTCAAATACCTGGCAGTCCATGCAGATAAAGTAAATGAGTGAGGCATGCCCCGTGAAACCTCAAAGCAGTAGCAGCCACACGGCACATTCCTACTGTGTTCTGGGCCTGCCTCACTGCAGCAGCTTGACCGTGTTTACTTGACATATATGCAAATTGAACATATACAAACATATGCCCTTCTCCACTTTATAGAGTAAATGATACTTTTATTATTTATTTATTTAGTGGGGGCATGTGTGTGTATGCCTGTGAATGTGAACACTTATATAAAGCCTAGGTTTGAACCTAGGACCTTGTGCATTCGAGTCGGGTGTTCTACCACTGAGCCTTATCCCCACCCACTTCCCTACCCTTTTTAATTTCCTTACTTTTGCTAGAGTTTTACGTACCAAGAACTATTTCTCTAGTCCACAAACAAACCATGGGCCACGTGTGCCGATCTGCCCATGGCAGCCTCAGATGGCCCTGTGGTTCTTCACTTGGGTCCCTGGACCACCAGAAGCAGCCATGTCACCTGAAACTTGTTAGAAACCCTGAGGCAGTTTTCCCTGAAGCTCTAGGTGGGGGCAGCAAAGGGAGTTTTAGCATGCCTCCAGGCAAGCCTCCTGCCGGGTTGAGTCTGAGAATCAGTCAGAGAACAACGGAGACCCTGGCCAACTGGGGAGCCTGCATCCTCCCTGAAGGGACCCTGTGGCTCAACTCCAGTCTACATTCACAGAGTGGAAGTGTGAGCCACAAGCAGGCCTGTCATCCCAGCCCTAGGAAGGCTGAGGTTGGAGTATCTGGAGTTCAAGACCGGCCTGAGCTACATCGCAAGATCCTGCCTACAAGGGAGAGAGAGGAACAGACAAAGAGGAAGACAGAGGGAAAAGAAATGTAAGTTGGTGTATCTAAACATTGAAAGACCACGTTTCCATGTGATATTTCATACCTAAGTTTTGGCTGGATTTGGGGCTTGTTTTTAACCCCACGAAGACCAAAGAATCTTTCTTTTTATAAGTTGAAAGAACCCAAGAACAGACAGAATATGTCTTGAGGAGATGGAGACCATTCTCTACATGGAAAGTCCCATTGAGATGCTTTAAGTCCAGGCTACTGAAGCCAGCTTAGCACGTGAGGCTAGCCCGACCAGGCTCCCACAAAACCCCCTTACCTACAGTGTGGACTGCTTCTGTATCCTCAATTTCCAGACAAAGTCTACAGGCCCCAGCCTCTCTCTAGGTCGGAGAATAAACAAGATGGAAAATTCTAGGTCCTGATGATCAGAGCCCCGATCAGGCCTGGGGTGGAGAGTAAAGTCACTCCCTGAGCCAAGCATCATGTTGTAGGCCACAGGCACTGTTAACTCTTCAATTCCTATAGCCAACCTACCTTAGAGTAGAAAAACATGCTGTATGTTTGTTTGTTGTTTTTCTAGACAGGGTTTCTCTGTGAAACAGTCCTGGCTGTCCTGGAACTAACTCACTCTGTGGACCAGGCTGGCCTGGAACTCACAGAGATTCACCTGCCTCTGCCTCCCAAGTGCTGGGATTAAAGGTGTGCGCCAGCCACCACCGCCCAGGGAGAATCATGCATATTTGAAAGACAGGTTCACAGGTTATATGACTTGCCCTAGATCCCAGAGCTGGCAGATGAAGAAGTCAGGCTATGAACCTACTATTACCTACACCGTAACCTGTGTTGATCCTAGCCTTCCAAACTGTCTATGAGATACAGGACAGGAGAATCCCTAGGAAATGGCCAGGGTTCCCCTGCCACCTACTTCCCTGGCCAGGACACCATGAAGGCTATCAACATGTCCCAGAGGGCTGACTCCTGCAAAAAGGCACCAGTGATGGGTCTGTGAGAGGCAGAGACACCGGAAGAGGGAAGCTAGCCCACGTTTGGCTTCAGTTTCAGAGAGTCTCTCTCTACGTGGAAGCTCCAACCCCAAGCTAGGGAGTTTCACCAGCTGAGGACAGCCCTGTAGAGAGAACATGGCTGAAGGTTCTGGACCCAGCCAAGCACTTTGTGCCCTCCTTCCTTGCCTCGGTCTCAATACGGGTCTTCCTTCAGGCCCAGCCATAGCCCTGGCCTACATGGCCCAGGTCAGTGTGGGTGGTTTCCAGAGATGCTGGGAAAAAAAATGACGTAGTCCTGCCCCTGATGATGACCCCATGTGGTCACAGCCCCCAGGAGATCTGGGCTGGCCAAGGTACTGCCCACCCACAGGGGCTCTCATAGGTCCCATCCCCACAGCCACAGCAGAGGCTGACCCACTGGGCCCTGTCAGACCCCTCAGGTATTAGTCAGCACCATCAGCCTGCATGTGACCACAGCTGGATGGACACTGAAGCCAGCCTGGGGCCAAGAGACCTCACTCAGCGGGGAGAGATGGCCCCAAATGACCCACAGGAACACATAAGGGAGAAGGAAAGAGACAAAGTGGAGACATGCTAAACACAAGCAAGGAACAGAAATGAATTCAGTCAGGAAATGGTCGTTCAGTACACACACACACACACACACACCACAGACACCCCCCAAACACACACAAATGCACTTGTGTTGTGTTTCCATATGTACTCTTCCTTACCATGTTCCAGTATCCACAACACACATCCCTCTGCACGTACAGTGAACACACACACACACACACACACACACACACACTCCAGAGCGTGAGTCCTACACAGACACCACAAACGCAGAACGGACTGTCTGAATGCATAGCATGCCGGTTTACTCCAGCATACAAGGGCACCATGTCCCACTCACACTAAAGCAAGATGTTTGTGATGGCGGTGGCTAAGAATAAGCCTAAGAATCGAGGACCTGGGCACTTCACCCGCGATTAGGGGGTGGATGGAAGGAAGACAAATCCGGGTTGTGTGATGCGCCCTGCGCAGCCGCAGCCGCAGCCTGGCTGACTTCTGGGCCCCGCCAGGAGGTCGCCTAGCCGAGCTCGGCCAGGAAGTCAGCTCGGAGTGACAGCTCCCCCCCCCTACGCTGTTTGTTTATTCATGACTCATTCGCCTCCACAGACTGGCTCTTCTTTCTTCTAGTAGGAGGGAGGACAGGAGCGGGCGGGCGGGCGGGCGGGCGCGAGGGAGGGGACGGGAAGGGGAGCGGCCGGCTCCACAATAAACAATGAGGCAGCTGAGGCCCGGCCGGAGCTGCGGCCCAAGCATCCCAGGCCGGCCTGCCCGAGGCTCTGTGTCCCCATCCCGCCGCCACCTCCGGGCGACCCGGCGGGAGCAGCCGTAATTGGATCCTCGTCGCCTCCTCCCTTCCCCGCCCCTATTCGGGGAGCCGGATAAACGCCGGGTACCTCCGCTCCACCGGCGGATCCCAACCTGTGATTTGGCTGCCGGGCTTCCCCCGGGCGGCTCGGCGACACCCTGTAGGCCAGGCCCTCCCCCACCAAGGGCCCCCGCGTAGGTCCCCGGGTCCCCTCCGCGCAGCCTCCCTCGCCTGCTCCGGGATAACAGAAGGAAGCTAGGATCCCAGGCTTCAAGGGCCTCATTGTTCTGCCTCGAGGGGCACATTGAAAACGCCCCAGGATTCGCTTCCTGTGAAAACAGCTGGGAGGGGGGGTCCACGGTGGAAACTGCTTTACCCCTACCCTGAAAGCTGCCCGGATTAGACCGGGAGAAAGAGGTTGTTTTGATCGTTGACGGCTCTTTCTTCCTCCCTTCCTTTTTCTCTTTCCTCTTTCTTTTTCCTCCCTTCCCTCGTTTGTGAACCCACCCCACACCTCCTTCCCTCCCTCCGCGGGCCAAAGCTGAATCTTTCGGGCTGTTGAGCAAGTTGGAACTGTGGGGCCGTTTTCTGCATAAATAAGGCTTGGTGAATGGCAGAGCCAGATATAAAGTCTGATTCAAAGGCTCAAAAGAAAGCAGGGGCGATGAGGTGGGCATGCGCCCGAGGAAGCATTTCCCCAGCATGGCCCTCTGAGTCATGTCTTGCACCAGGAGGAGAAAAACACATCATCACATCACGCCACAATATGTCACATGCCTCCAACAGAGACATGGGCCTGCACTGTGGGAGACATAGCTCCTTCCTCCCCAGCTGGGTCAGCACAGTGAGGAGCAACAGAGACAGGCAGAGATGGGGCAACTGGCCCCAAGGCCCTCTCCCCTCCCTTACCACTGACCTTGGATAAAGACAATACTAACAGGGCACAGTGCCCGCTAACAGGGCACAGTGCCCGCTAGGTGCTGAGGCCTGTACATAGCCAGTCACTGAATCTTCCTCACCACTCTAGAAGACACGATCTTTTATACCCCATATCCACATAAGGAATCTGGGCCTAAAGTCACACAGATGGTGGGTACGGAGTCAGCCCAGCATGCTGGCTCTAAAGTCTGTAATGTGACCACCAACATGTCCAAACCCCAGACTAGACATCAGGACATGGGGATGGGGACACCTACCTGGGGAACTTGGAGAGTGGGTTGAGAGTGCTGGGCACAGAGCATGAGTTCATACTGCCGTTACCTTGGCTTTCGGTGTGTTTGGGTATTTGGTTTATTTTCCTTCCTTCTCTCCACCCCACCTCCCACTCCTTCTCACCCACCTGGAGCTTCATTATGACCCACCCCAACAACCACATATACATACACACATACACCCTGTCAGAGTAACCATAGCCCCACCTCCCCCCAGCCCTCAGCCTCCTACCACCTGCTCAGATCAAGCCAGGTGAGATTTTTTACCTCCTTTTATTTTTGCCGGAACCTCATCACCCCGTAACACTCTTATCATGATTGGCAGTTTGTCTGCCTGCCTCCTTATGTGCCATCAAGAACACAAGCTCCATGAGTAAGGGATGCTATTTTGCTCAGGAATGGATGCATGGATCCTGCACACAAAAGCCAAGTTTGCGGCACAGAAATTCCCTGAGTCTTTGATGGATGGAGGAATGGATGGATGAACGAAAGGGTGAAGTTTCTGCCCTGCTGACCACCCCTCCTGTCTTTGTGCATGTGGGCAACGCCTCCTAGAACCTGGCCATGCTTCTCACTCCTGTGCCTTCCTCTGGTCACCTATCCCTCATAGCGCTTGTCCCTCCAGGCCTGACCTACCCTCCTTTCCTTCCTACTGGCTCTTCAAGAACCCTGTTTCCTTTGAGACTCACCCTCTGTCCTGTGAGCCTCCCAATCGATTCCCACAACTCTTTCACATCCTGGATGGGTTTCTGGACCATGATTCCCTTAGTTCCACAGGATGGAGAATGTGATAGTGCTGTCACATTTCTACAAGGGTCTCCACTTTCCCAGTGCTCTTCTGTCCCTAACCACAGCCTCAGCTCACTGTCCTTCACCCAGAGAATGGTTTCACCTGCTGGTCGTTAGCATCCATATAGCCCATCTGATACCTGGACTTCTAGACCATTAGCTCCCATCTCCAGGGACCTTTGTCCCTAATGTCCATCTCTTGTCTATGGCCTACCTTGGGCCAGGCTACCCCTTCATACCTGTTTCAACCATTTCAACCCCAACATTTCCGCGCTTTGGTCTCATTCTCCAACAGTCCCAATAGTTCAGTCATCTGAGTAACCGCCTCTCTTGCACCCCAGAATCCTTCTCTTCACTCATCTGGCCATGGTTTTTCCAGACTACATCAATCGCATCCCTCCCAGCCATTTAAGTCGAGGCTAGCCTGAACAGCAATTTGGGGCCATAACATGGGGGCTCCAGGCTTGGCTGGACCCATAGCCTTAGCAGTGTTCACTGACTGCCTCTTTCCTATCTCCTGTGCGTTCTTTGTCTTCCTGACCCTTTTTCATCAACCCAGGACTCCTGTCCACTCCTAGAGACACTGACTTCATCCAAATTATGAAGTCCTTCTGCTGTGTCCTGTTGACCCCTGAGTATCCCTGTTCCTCTTCAGACTCACTTGATAGAGAAAGCTCTTCTGGCCACAGATACCCTGACATCCTAGCCAACCTGGACAGGGTCTGTGCTTGTATTTCTTCCAGGGAGCCCTCCATGACTCTCCTGGGCCCCAGAGCCTCCCTCTCTCCCCACACTTAGCACTACCATCAAGCTTTCTATCATGTTCCCACCCACAGCAAACCCTCAAGGCATCCATCTACCAAGTACCTGTGTAGTAATGCAGTTAGCTACCCTTTTCAGTCTTATAGCCCTGTCCTTTGGGGGCTGCTGGGATGTACTACTCGTTGTCCAGGACCACCCCCCACCTCTCTAGTCATCCCTAATCTCTTGTAGAACCTTCCTCTCCTCCCCTCTAAAGGTCAAGGTTGGAGGAAGCTGATCTCCCTCTGCACTGCCCTCCTGTCTCCTCCAGTGGTGATGGTTTCCGCCCGTTTTGCCCCACACCTCCCAGAGATGCTGTGCTTGGCTGGATCACCCTTACTCACTCCCACACTCTCCTGGTACTCTTCCTACCACACAGCCTAAGGCTGACCACAAGTGAGATCAGCCCTGAGTCTGAAGCTTTCTCCCTGCTCCCAGCCTCACACCTCCTGCTGGACTCAGCCTGGAGAGGCTGGCCCCAGCTCATCCAGGGCATCCGGTGACTAGGTCTTGACACCTGACCTCAGCAGGGTTTATCAATGCATTTTTTTTGCCAAGTCCAAAGTAAAGCCCCATCGCTCTTGCCTGAGCTATTGTAACAATCTCCCCACCTCTTGCCGTCGCTTACTTAAGTGAGTCGGCTGCCTCAAGACTGTCTGAAACACAGCCTCAAACAAGCATCTTGTCAGCTCTAAAGTCTGCATCAGGAACTCAAACTACTAAGAGTGGCAGGCCAACCTGGTCTCTGAGAGCCCTCAAGTGCCTCCCACACCCACCCCAATCCATGCATGAAACTTTAATCGCTTTCCGCGGCTTTGGGCTCTGTTTCATGCATTAGCAGCACTCTGCCCCATTCACAGTCTGCTCAGTTCTTTCTTGTCTTTTGAGAGACCATCTTGGGCCTCTCTCCTGAGAAGCCTTCCTAACTCCCTGCTCTGCCCAAGGATGCTTTGCTCTGGGATCAAAATCCAAGGCTGAGGGACCTGCTAAAGAGGCCATCTTCTCCATAGGTTACAGGACTCTTTCTTGACATCTGGAACCTCTGCAACCAAGAACCAATTGGGTACTCGGCAGAGGCAGGGAGGAGGGTACCATTCGGATGCCCAGCTGTCCTCTTCAGGCACTGCCCCAAGAACAGGATAAGGGTAACTGCCCACTCCACTCAGAACACTGAAAATGCAGAGTGACTTTCTCGGACTGGCCACCCTCCTGATGGCTGAGGGGTGAGGTTAGCAGCCTTCAAAGCAGCCAGGCACAGTTTCTGGACACACCTGATCCAGATCTTCCATCTGGAAGCGCCTGTTATCATCAGCATCTTCCTTAGTTCCCCACTTGTGTGTCCTCAACTCCCTGCAAGCCTCCCTAAGGCCATTTATTTCCTTACACAGAGTCAGCCTGCTTCTGCTGCTAACCCTGGTGGGATTTGAGCTGGTTCCTCTGGCTCTGGGCCTCAGTTTCCCCTTCATAAAGGACGGACATGGAGAAGTCTTCTGGCCTTTGAAGAACTACATATGCCTGGGGTCTTTGGATGAAATTTTGCGCAGCTCTACAGGAACCCTGAAGACTCAGCCTCGCCTTTCTGTGCGCTCTCTGTATGTCTTGTACTTCACCTAGTGGTCACACATAAACGCAGAGCAGTGGGTCGGGGGTATATATAGCTAAGTTTGCTTGAGTGCTTGCCTAGAATGTACAAGGCCCTAGGTTTAATCCTTAGCACAAAATAAACAAGGCAATGGTAGTACACTCAGGTTGTGGAGGCACGTGGATCACAATGCCAAGATCGTAGTTGACTATATATCAAGTTTGAGCTAGCCTGAGCAACATGAGAAACAGTATTTTAGAAGAAGAAGTAGTCAAGCAAGTAGCCAGCTTGTGGGAGTGGGGTGGGGAGCTGGTTTTATGGTGGTCAGTAGACTAGAATCTAATCCAGCAAGATCACAGGGAGACATGGCTTGGCCCTTCTGAGCTGGTTTGACCCAGACATACAGGTCAATCCTTGCTGTGGTGGCATTTACTATCTATCCCGTGCCAGGATCACAGAGTTAGTCGGGAACTCAGTCTAGGCATGCTCAGACCATCGGTGAGACTTGATGGAAGGCATGAGACGCTCAGTCAGCACTGGGCTGCAAGGCCAGCATCAGGGAGGGACAGGTGGGATGTGGCCCCGACAAGAGCCTTGCTGTGCCTGGAGTGGGGGGACTCAGGACATTTGGGCAGTGCTCCATTAAAGAGGTAGGGTTTCAAGAGAGGGCAGAAGAGCAGAGCCAAGGCACAATTGTGACCCTGTCACTCCTAATAAAAGCCTTCTTTGCCTCCTGACTGTCAAGTGGACAAAATCCAGACCCCTCAGGGTGGCATGTGAAGTTCTTCCCACACTGACCCCAGAGTGACTTCTCCCTCTGGCAGCCCTGGGCTCCTGGCCCCATCCCACCCGCCCTCACATCCCAGCCTAGCTGACCAGACATGCTAAGTGCTCTCTATCCCCAGTGACTTTGCACACACTGCAACCAGTGACTGCTACACCCTTCCTGCTCCTCCCCAAGCCTGCTCTTTACCTCATCCCCATAGAATGTACCTTCTTGCTCTTTCAGATCCATCCCCAATATCCCATTCTCCACAAAAACCTACCCCAACCCTCTGGAGCTGGACTGAACAATTCGTCCTGTAGCTCTCTATAACAATGCTTTGTATTTATTCCAGACAAACAAATAAACAGGGCTGTGTTCTAACCATTACAGAAAGAAGCCCTGGTAAGTGGGAGACACACCTGGGTGACAAATTGCTGTCTTCTCTAAGACAGCAAGGTGAGAACAATGTCTGTAGCACACAGTGAGCCCCCCCCCCCCCCGCGCGAGTCTCAGAAACCTGGGGTGACTTGTCCATGGCCCCTTGGTCACTCACCAACCAGCCTGGCTAGACTCTAGACTCCTAATAGCTTTCTCCTCTTCCCACCACACTTGCCTAGATCCCCAGGTAAACCCCTCAGTGCTTGATAGCAAGGCCTCTCCTACCGCCATCAAAGTCACAGAGTCTTCAACACCCATAGTATGTGTGGTGACCACCTGGGAAAAGAGGGGTGGAGCCTGAGCAGCCTCAAGTGAGGCAGCAGAAAGATGGCCCAGCAACCAGAGCAGGGGGGAGGAGAAAAGACAGGGTGTAGGATGAGGCCAGCCAGGCTGCTGCCCAGACAATGGACAGCCACCAGAGGATATAAAGTCACTTTGAAGCTGCAGAGAACCATCCTGTGCAGGGACTTTGCAGCTCAGGCCTGAACCTGAGGCTTCCCCCAAGTCCCAGATGAGTGCTACATCTCCCCAAGGCAAGAAACCTTAACAACCATTACGAAGAGCCAGTATCTCTATGTGTTCGCTATGGGGTCCACTTTCCTGAAGAGAAGTTTGACAGAAACATCATAGACAGAGCAGCTCCCTGGACAAGCCCTTCTCCTGGGCTCTGTGAGGGGCTAGGAAAGCCCCAGCTACCTGGGAGCTGGGGACATCAGATCATCAAAGCCCACCGGAAGTAAGTGTGGAAGCCCCATCACAGTATGGGAGTAGCAGCTGCGTGCTGCCCCGGACCAGCCTTCCCAGTGAGCTGCTCCCAGCTGGCTCCCTAGACCAAGCCTCTGTGTCAGTATCTCTGGAGACAGGAGACATCTTGATTGCCAGTGACAGGTGATAGCAGTCTGCAAGAACAGCCAGTGGGACAGTGAGATGAAGCCTCAGGGGTCCCGTATGGCATAGCCCAGGTGCTCAGCCATACTGGAAGCTCTCTGTTGGCCATCCCCTTCACATGCTGCAGCAGAGAGCATCAGGGGCAGAGAGGACCTGTTTCCTCCCCTCCCTGTGACCAGTACCATAGACAGACTAGGGTTCCATCAGGGGGCCCTGGGTGTGGCTGCTGCCCAGATACCTGCTAAGAGAACATGCACCAGTTCCAGCATGGATTCAGCATGCCAACCTCAAGCCAGTATCCAGACCTCTTACCTTACCATCCTCAGGTTAGTGTCTCCCTCTGCTCCAGTACTTTCACAGGCGGGATTCCACCAGGATTTAGAGGGACAAGAAGAATACTGGTATCCAGTTAAATCTGAATTTCCGAGTGCCCGAGACTGTCAGTTTAAGTACATCCCATATGATACCTGGCAGATACTTACACCGAAACTTACTGTCTATTGGAAGTGCAAGTCAACGTCCTGTATTTTTGCTCACTAGCTCTGGCATTCGTAAATGAGATGGCTCAGTCACACAACCCCACCTGTCCTCCCCACATGCATCTACAATCTCCCACACTGTTCCTGTTACCTACCCTCTGTAATAAGCTCCCCTGAAACATGGTGTTTTAAGCCAGAAACTATTTCACATTATCTCAGATTTTGTTGACCTGGAATTCAGGCGAGTCCTGGCCCAGCGAATCTTCTAATCTGTCTAAGACAGATGGAGGTTGCTCTGCTGATGCTATAGTGGTAGGTGAGCCCATCTGAAACCTCTGTGTTGGCATCACACGTGCCTGATGCCTTGGTGGGATGCCTGGAAGGTAGAATGAGCAAAGATTATCCCTCCATATAGCCTCTGCAGCTTGGTGGCCAAGGGACATCTCAATGCTCCTACATACAGCACTGGGGGCCCAGGTCAGCTGTTTGCTTTCTTACAATTCCACCTCTAAAGTCCCAAGTGTCACTTTTGTCGTAGTCTATCTGCACAGATAAATTCTCGACTCAAACATTAGACCGTTCACCTTGATGAAGTAGTGATGGTACACAGCCATCTTCCATCCGTGCACATGGCATCTCCCTGTCCCCTTCACATCTCGCTGGCCAGACTCCTGTGCCTGGCTGACACCTTTCCTAGTCACCTTCTGGCCACTCTCCCTGACTCTGCCTTCTGGTCTATCCTCTGCTTACCCATTTTTTCCACTAGGGTGTGCCCAGCACTTAACACAGAGCCTGATACATAGTAAGCGTTTAGGAAACAGTGAAATATACATCTGAGAAAATGAGCTGGGCCATAACATCCAAACTGCATAGCCTGGTCTACACAACTTGGGGCAATGTGCTCCCCTGCCCATCTTGGGATCCTGTATGCAACCCCGTGGTTCTTTACAGCATTCCTCAAACACATTGACACAATGAGTTCTCATTGGCTCTTCTTTTGTCACAGGCTGTCTTTTCTCTTTCCTGCCTTGCGAACTCTCATGTACTCTTCAGAGCCTTACCCAACTACACCTCCGATTGGAAGCCTCCTTAGACTGCCCTGTCCTGGTTTCCATGTGACTGTTCAAATATCAACATGCAAATTACCATTTCCACCTGGGTTCTAGCTCCTCAGATACAGGGCAGGGGTGAAGGGCTTCCTGAGTCTAGGGGCAGCATCTCACTAGATCAAGCACATTGGCAAACATTTACAGAAAGCAGTTAGAGGCCTCTCCTACCTCTTTGACTATGCCATATTTTGACCTTACCTCTTACTACAAAACTTTCCTGACCCATCCTCCACGCCCCACAAATGCCTCCTGTGGTATCGGGCCCTGACTTCCCACTGCACTCAGCCTGCACTTACTTGACCCTTACTGGGTATTAGCAGGCATCAGGCATACCTTCATCCATTCCACTAACACTGCTGGTGTTGGGGAGGAAGGCCTGTGCCTGGTGCAGGAGCTAGGACCAGAAACAAGCAAACAGTGTCAGCTCGGACCCTGAGGAACAACGAGGAGGGGGTGACGCTTTGCATGGGTAGAGAGCAGCTGCCAGAGAAAGGAACTCCGAAGACAAGTGCCCCCTAAGGGTTCTCCAATGAGTAAAGGCCTGGAGCGGAGACTACAGTTCAGGAGGTGCATTAAAGGTCACAGTGGCCACCATGGAGCAGAGAGGGGGAAGGACAAAGAGAGAAAACCCCAGGCCAGAGTTGAAGATCCTTCCAGGTAGAACAAGACCTTGAGGTCTGACCCAGAATTCTGGGTGTTCTATTAATATTAGGCAATATTAACAGGAGTCCGCCTGGACTGCTTGGACTATACTCCAGGGACTTTGGCTCCGGTTAGTCTCACTGAGCCCTGTGGCCAACTGCAGGTGGAGGGTCTGGCATATGCAAAGGCCCTGCACAAGATGGAGTAAGTTAATGGATGGGGACACAGTCCCATTATTACATTCACAACTGTGATGGCTAATCTTGTTTGTCAACTTGACAACATCTAGAATCAACTAAAATTCAAGCTATGGGCACTCCTGTAAGGGATTTTTGTTTGTTTTGTTTTGTTTCTCAAGACAGGGTTTCTTTTTATAGCCTTGGCTGTCCTGAAACTCGCTCTGTAGCCCAGGCTGGCCTCAAACTCACAAAGATAGGCCTGCCTCTGCCCCCGAGTGCTGGGATTAAAGGCGCGCACCACCACAGTCCAGTTCATAAGGAATTTTCTTAATCAGACTATTTGAAGCAGGAAGACCCACCGTAAATCAGGGCCACACCTTCTGCTGGCAACTCACATAAAAGGACATGGATGAAGGAAACTTGGCTTTTTGCCTGTTTGCCCTCACTCATTGGTCAGTCATCTACCCTGTAGCTATGATCAGTATTGAATCCAACTCCTTCAGGATCACAACACCGATCAAAGACCAACGGCTTTCCAGGAAGCATCCAGAACTCCTGCACCAGATTGGTACTGCAGAGATATCCAGCCTCGTGGACTGAACAACAACTGGATTCTCATGAGACAGACATTGTTGGACTACCTGGACCATAGCCTGTAAGTCAGGCTTATAAGTACCCCCTTACTGGGGGGCAGGTTTGAGATAGGACCTTATTATGTATTCCTGGCTTGTGTGTTACTCACTGTGCAGGTCAGACTGGCTCCAGAATCACAACCGTCTACCTGTCTCTGCCTCCCAAGTTTAATATTTTCATTTTCATTTTGTCAGTTCTGTTCTTTTAGAGGATCCTTACTACAACAACTGTCCAGCCAGGAAGTATGCAACATCCACACCAGTAGAGCCAGAGGCACCCCCAGAAGCACTGTGTTCTTGTTGGGGAACCTTGGGTTGTCTGTCCACAAAACGGGTAAGTCAGGACTTCTTGGTTTGATGCCAAGGTAGGGACTATTCCAACTCCCCCTCCCCTCAGCCCACCAGGCCCCTCTCTCAACTTTCTCTTCCTTCTGTCTCCTTCCAGAACATCCAGGATAGGCCTAGGACCCTACAGAGGGCTGTCCAGCCTAGCTCTGTGGTGCGACACTAAGTCAAGGAACACATTTCCACTCCTCCTCAGTGTCTCTCAGCAAGCACAGACCCCAATCCCTTTCCCCTGAAGGCTAAGAGAGACGAGGGACATGAACCTTCCGTTGCTAGAGCCTAAGAGGGCCCACCAGCAGGGCACAGTGACACTGGCACAGGGTACACACCACTGTGCTGTGATAAAGCCCGGCCCCTAGTCTAGGAGTCCTGACACAGGATGGAAGGGCTGCTTCATGCCACAGAGCAAATCAGTAAGTGATTCACTCTGATACAAGACAGCAGCCCTGCTGTCATAAATGTACTGACCATGGTCCCCTGGTCATCACGAGAGGTACCAACATTGCCCTTCCGTCTGTATGGAACAGGTGCCAGGAGCTCCTGTCTCAGCGCCCTCTGTCAAAGGTTCCACTACCCTGGAGAAGGGGTAAAGCTGAAGTAACCCAGGGCTCCTCCACAGAGTGGGGCCAAGCTGAGCACATCACGGGGAGCAGGGCACACATAGGCCTGGCTTCAGCCCTTACTCGGCAATCCTTCAATCCTCTTCCATACTTCAGCAAGGCCTCAGAGGGGACCCTCTAAATCACTGCTTCTCAGTGTTTGTGACACAGTGTTGTGAGCTGGTGGCAGTGGAGGTGGGGTCCTTATTTGAGCGCGGGAACTATGCCATAAAGACTGGAGTTCACTCCAGTGTTCCCACATGCGCAGATCCCCTGGGGATGCAGTTAAAAGGTAGACTGGGCAGCATCAACAGAGAAAGATGGAAGGTGACAGAAGGACCCCGCTAACGATGAAGGCGGCTGGCAAAGTTGGTATGCAGGCCACTTTCTGCTTGACTGAAATAGGGAGTGACTAGAAATGGGTACAGGATTTCTTTGGGGAGTGATAAAAATGTTCGAAAGTTAGACTGTAGGGGCTGTGGTTAGAGCGTAGTAGAGTGCTTGCTTAGCATGCACGAAGCTCTGGGTGCATTTCCCAGCAGGACACAAAGCAGGAGTGGTGGCAGGTTAAAGATGGCTACTCAAGTCTGCAAATGTACTAGGAGCCACCGGAATACACATTTGAAAGCAAAACTTAAAAATATATGAACAAAGCCGGGTGGTGGTGGTGCCTTTAATCCCACCACTGAGGAGGCAGAGGCAAGTGGATCTCTATGAGTTTGAGTCCAGCCTGGTCTACAGAGTGAGTTCCAGAACAGCCAAGGCTGCACAGAGCAACCCTCTTGGGGAAAAAAATAAAATTATATATATATATATATATATATATATATATATATATATATATATATATATATATATACATATATATATATATATGAACAAAAGTAAGTTCCTCTTCCTCGTCTTCTGAAGAAAAAATATGTGCATATGTAAAATGCCCACACCCTGGAGTTTCCACAAGTGAAACCCCCTTTTCCCAAAAGTTGAATCTTCATAGACTACAGATTCCATACATGCCCAAAGCTTAAAGCCCAGCATGACCTTGGATATCACAGCCCAGGGGCTTATGGGTCTGAGAGGGAGGGAGGGAGGCTCCAGGGAAAGCAGGCAAACGGAGACTCAGGCATGGAGGGACCACAGGAATGGTGCCCTGTCCTGAGCCTGGTTACTTAGGGCCGGAACAGGCATGGCCCTACCCACAGAACCAGAGTCTTTAGCCCCCCTTCCCTCTCTCCATCCTAGGAATTGAATCCAGACAAGTCCAGGGCTCTGCGGACCCAGTCAGGCCTCCTAACCTCAGCCTGGAGAGTCTTCAAGCACCCACAGTTCACTCCATCCCCACGTCCTGCAGAGCCCTCCCCTCTTGCCCCAAAGCAGTCAGGCAGTCTGCCCCTGCCCACATCTCCTTCCTCACAGTCCCGAGCGGGGTGGAAAGAAGAGCTCTCTGTCTCCACTCTGTGCTCTGGGGCAGGGTGGAAAGCCCAGGGTAAGGTGGCCCTCTACCCCAAGCGCAGCAGGCAGCTGAGGAACACCCTCCCTTCAGCTCAACTGAGGGCCCGCAGTGGACATAGCCTTTCTGCTGAGTCCTGGCAGAGAGAATCCAGTGACCCCAGTTGGCACAGCTGAGGAGAGGGAGGTTGCAAGGGGAGGAGGGAGGGACTCACACACACTGTGTCTGTGGTCAGACCATTGTGTTCATACCCTAGTCCAACTCAGACGATCCTAACACGGTCTACCACAGTGCGAGCTCTCAAGTCATCCTCCCTCCCTCCTCCCTCCCTCTCTCCCCCTCCTCCCTCCCTCTCCCTGCCTTCATCCCTCCCTCCTTTCTTTTCTTCCCCTCCCTCCCTGCCTTTCTTCCTTTCTTCCCCATCAAGCTTGCTAACCACAGAGGGCAGATGTTCTCTCTAACGTTTCTGAGTTCGAAGAAACAAATCGCCCAGAAAACAAAACAACAAAACAAATATAATGGCATGATCAGCAGTGGTTTTCTGCTTTGTTCACAAGTCTAAGTCAAGACCTGGCTGGAAGGCAGTATCTACTGGAGTAGCCCCGGATGAAGCTGCTGCTCAGTCAGATGTGGGGGCCTCTCCCAGGACAGCACACCCAAAGGCTGGCGGGTTGGACTGCCAAGGCTGGGGCTGGGTTCTTCTCCACCAACACCTCTGCACGGGTCATCCTGTGAGCCCCTTGGACTTCTCCACAGCATGGCACCTGAATTTCGGTTCTGGTGTGGGGTCCCATAGCCAGGACCCAGGAACTGCTAACTCCTAAAAGTCTGGGCCTAGAAACCCACACAGCACTGTCTGTCATATTTCATTGGGCAAGAACTTCCAGAAGCCGACTGTCTTAGGGTTTCTATTGCTCTGAAGAGACACCATGACCATGGCAGCTCTTACAAAGGAAGACATTTAATTGGGATGGCTTACAGTTCAGAGGTTTCGTCCATTATTTCATGGCAGGACATGAAGGCATGGCGGCGTGCAGGCAGACATGGTGCTGGAGAAGGAACTGGAGCTTGCTATTTCTCAGCTAGGCTGTCTGGCCAACAGGGTCCCGGGACCCTCCTGTCTCTACTCATGCCCCGCCACCCCCAGCACTGAGGTTGCTGGTGCATACAGCCAGGCTCAGTTTCCCCCGGTGAGTTCTGGGGATCCAGACTCAGGCCCCCAGGCTTGTGTAGTAAGTACCCTCACCTGAGCCCCCAGATGATACATTTTTATGTCTGACTTTTTAGTCTAGAATCATGCTTTGTGGGGGAGGGGTGATGCATTTGTCTATCAACACCTCCTTTTCACTGATCAGTAGTATTCCAGTGAGGGGCTATGCCATATTTTCTGTCTCTAGTTCACACGTTTGGATTGCTTCCAAGGTGGGGCAGCTTCGGGTTCAGTGAGACACCATGCCTCATACAGTAAAGTAGAGAGCAGTGGAGGAAGACACATGACGTTGACCTCGGGCCTCCACATACACACACACACACACACACACACACACACACACACACACACACACACGAATATGGAACTTACATGTGCACATCCACACACATAAACATGTATGCACAAAAAAAAAAAACCCTCATAATGTTTTAAGTACACTAATGATTTTGTGTTGGGCTGCATTCTTAGCTGTCTTGGAATACATTGGCCTAAGACAGTGGTTCTCCACCTTCCTGATGCTATGACCCTTTAATATAATTCCTCGTGTTGTGGTGACCTCCAACCATAAATTTATCTTCGTTGTTACTTCACAACTGTAATTTTGCTACTATCATGAATGGTAATTTTTGGAGATGGAGGTTTGCCGATGGGATCGAGACCCACAGGTTGAGAGCTGCTTGCCTAAAGGGCGGAGGGCTGGACATGCCTGGCAGCATCAGCTCCACCTGGTGCTTACTGGAGGCTTGTTTACACCCCACCCCCCGCGGATGCTCAACAGAAACTGACAAGGGACCCCTATCTGTTATAACAGCTCTTCAAGTGATTCAGATGCCCTTCAACACTGGAGTCGCAGCAGTGAGAGGTATCCCAATCTGCGTTAGCAAATGTACTGAGCAGAAGCAGGGCCTAAGGTCCTGAAAACCACCACTCAGCCTCCATGCTCCCCACACAACTGTCAGCATAAAAAACCACCAGTGGGGATGTTCCTGAGGCCATTTCCATTTCCCCACAGGAAGCTTTTACCAGAATGAATAAAAAGCTGGACCTGCAATTTCCCCACCTATAAGAGTTGACAACAATCTGTCACCCCGGTTTGGGAAGCATTGTGTCAGAGCATCGAGGCATTGGCCCCCTCACCTGTCAGGCTCCGCTCTACCCCACCCAGGGACAGGCTGCCAAGGCAGTGGGTTGGTGATAGGTGCCTATTGTCTCTGTCCTTCCTTTGGCAGACAGAGCTTTGACACTGGAGCCTGACAACTTCTGAGACTTTTGTCTCCCAGGCATGGCCAGTGGCCATAATTGATATGGATGTCAGGGCTGCCGTCCTTGCCCATGCTGGCAATTAGCAGTTGTGTTGGTGGCTGCCAGGGATTCCTGATGCTCCAGAGCACAGGCCTGTCAGGTTTTCAGCCACGTGGCTCATTATATCGGGGACGTGGGCTCCCTGCTCCCACCCCACTCTGATCTCTGTGGAGCAGAGAGAGCAGCTCAGCCACCTTGTCACCTCTGCCCTTTGTTCAAGAAGGTAGACAGAGGCTGACAGTGACAACCTATCCTTCTCCATCTGCGGTCCTTGGGTCCTACACAGAGTGACCAATGAGAAGGGCTGTGGCAGGCACATGCCTGGGAGAGTTAGGACTGCCCAGCCTGTGGAGTGAGGTGGCCATGCTGTGTGTGTTATGTGTTTTATGCTAGTCTCTTGTCAGTGAGCAGTGGACCAGACCCAAATTCTCTAAACTGTTGGTCACATCCACTGGTGGCCCATGTAAATAATTTAATGATCAAGGCAGCATTTTAAAGACCAAGGACAGGGTCTGGACAGATAGTTTAGTGGTTAAGAGCACTTACTGCTCTAGCAAAGGACAGAGATTCAGTTCCCAGCACCTACATGGCAGCTCACAACTATCTGTAACTCCAGTTACTGGGGAATCCAATACCTCTTCTTACCTCCAAAGGCTCTTGCATGCAAGTGATCAACACACACACACACACACACACACACACACACAATAATAATAATAATAATAATTATTATTATTATTATTTGTTTGTTTTTCAAGACAGAGTTTCTCTGTATAACAGTCCTGGCTGTACTGGAACTCACTCTGTAGACCAAGCTGGCCTCAGACTCACAGAGATCCACCTGCCTCTGCCTCCAGGGAGCGGGGATTAAAGGCGTGCGCTGCCGCCGCCACCACCACTCAGCCTATAAATAAATATTTTAAAAAAATAAACAAAAACTAAGAACAATGGTCATGAAGACAGCTCCATGGATAGAAGCTGGCTATGCAAGCATGAGGACCACAGTTTGGAAACCCCCAAACCCACATAAAAGCCACGCAGGTATGGTGCCACCTGTAATCCTACCACACAGTAGGCTGATGTGGGACAGGGGAGGGTCCTCAGGGCAAGCTGGCTGACTAGACCAACTGGAATTGGGGAACCCTGCATTGAGTGAGAGAGCCTGCCTCAATAAATAAAGTAGGGAGCGGTCATGGAAGGCACTAAATATCACCTCCAGTCCTCACATGCACAAACACGGAAACACACATACATGCAAGCATACACGGGCACACCACACACACACACACACACACACACACACACACACACATACACACACACACACACACACACACACACACACACACACACAAGACAGGCTAGGGTGGGATAAATGCCAGAAGGTTAGAACAGAACAGAATCACACGCATTTCCTGCGCTAAGGGCAAGTACAATCTCCTAAAGTTTTGTCCAATTAAGCATGCATAACACACACACACACACACACACACACACACACACACACGCATGCACACACACACACACACACACACGCATGCACACACACACACACACACACACACACACACACACACACAAGTGCTGTACAACACGGAGTTTTTCCGGTTGTGGTTTTGAAGATGTCCCACTAGACAACCTCCAAGGATGGGGCTGGCTACTCCAACCATTCCAGGGACCCCAGAGGAGGTTAAGGTAGGGGAAGGCTGGGATGTCTTCAGGAAGCTTCCAGATTCAGTGCAGTAAGAAGGGACCAGAAGAGCAAAGCAGTCACTTGGGGAAAAGAGTTCCCGCCTGCCCTTCCTGGCCCAGGCCTTTAAGCATCCATGAACTGGGCTGTCCAGGCAGGGAGCCAGGTGCCATTGGCTGGCATCCTGGGTGCAAGGCCTCCCTACTATACCCTCTTGAGCCAAGCCAGACTGAGTGAGGGATGCTGGGATGCCAGGCCTCTGTGCTGATTCTGTGAATAAGGCGAGGAACAGACATCAGTGTAGTACACTGCACAGGAACATACAGCAGATTCCATTATAGTCATGTAATATCTACACCCCACCCAGCAAAAACATCTACCCTGGTGCGGTGAGAACTGAAGAATTCCTTAATTGCCGGGGGCCGTGCTCAGAAATGACCATTTACTAACCCCCGCCTTGCACTTGACAGTTTACACAGCACTTTGCCATACATCTTTCTTTCTTTCTTTTTTTTTTTTTTTTTGGTGTTTTGAGACAGGATTTCTCTGTGTAGCTTTGGCGCCTTTCCTGGAACTCATTCTGTAGACCAGGCTGGCCTCAAACTCACAGAGATCCGCCTGCCTCTGCCTCCTGAGTGCTGGAATTAAAGGCGTGCGCCACCACCGCCCGGCTTGCCGTACATCTTCTTATACATTCCTTTTATATACTCCTCACAGTGAGATCCCCATCCCTGTTACCAAGTCACATTCAAGGAAACAGGAGCCCAGAGAAGTACAGCAGCCTGCTCAGAGACACACAGCTAACAAGATTAGTCAGGAAGCCGATCAGCCTGCCTGTGCCCAGCCCCACCCACCCCCTCCCGATTTATTATGCCACGCCTCCCTGGACAGTTTGTGATCTGACAAGTGTAGACATTTTGGGGAAAAAAAAATCTCTGGCAAGCCAAGTCGAATTTGACAGGGTTCAATAAAGGCTTTATATTTCTCTCTTCACTATTAAATCATACTTCCTTTAAAAAGCTTAAAGCTACACAAATCACTACTAAAGCAGCTTGTTCCAGACGCTGGTAAGGTCAAGACTGGTTTCCACCCCCAAAGTGTGCCTGGCCCCACCCCTGCCCCGCCCCCTGCTACCCCTGTGAAGCTGAGGACAATTATCTGCCCTGAAAGCCAGCCCCTCTCCAGACAAAGGCACTCCCCTCACTCACATTTATCAGTTTTATTCCCTTAATGATTCAAACTTGTGCTGCGCGATATGCTGCTCAGAACGGAGGGTTTCATGGATTTAACAGTTTTATTAATTTAGGAGGTTTCCACTGAGCGCCAGAATGGCTCAGTGTGACAAAGAAGGTATCATAAATGAATTGATTTGTCACGTATCAGAATGTGATCCAGCAGCGATTTCATTATTGGACTTATTTTCCTCCAATTATCTGCAAACTTAAAATGCTAAAGAGCACCCCCCTCCGCCCCCACCCCCAGCAGCAGCCGGCCTGGATCATTTGAGCAGGAAATAAATGGAAATCAATGGCCCAAATTTGCTGCCACATGCAAAGGCCGCCCTGCCTCCCTCCTCCCCTCTGTGTAGCCACTTGGGGAAAACAAAGCCAGGGCGCAGAGGCCACAAAGGCCACCTGCAGCCTTGAGGCATGCTGTGTCCCTGAGACCGAGTCTTATCCCGGGGCCCTGGCCCCAGATGACCGAAGAATGGCACTAGACTACAGTCTGCCCAGCAGCACTGGCTCTTGGGCACGGGTGGGGTGACTGGAATGAACCAGTGCTGAGCAGGGAGCCTGGATCATCCCAGACACTCAAAAACTGTCATGCCATCCCCAGCGTGGCTGGTTCCCTTGTTCTTCCAGGCTGTGATGCTGTTAGCCTCAGCCTGGGGCAGTGTTCTCGACCTGTGGGTGGCGACCCCTCTGTGGGCTGCATATCAGATATTTACATTACGTTTCGTAACAGTAGCAAAATTGCTGCTGTGAAGTAGCAACGAAATAATTTTATGGTTGGGGGTCACCACAGCATGAGGAGCTGTGTACTAAAGGGTCGCAACGTTAGGAAGGTTGAGAACCGCTGGCCTAGGGTTCCGCTCACCCCGGTCCTCTCTTGTGCCCTCCATCACCCAGACTTCTCACTACAGTTCCAGTGAGGCTGGCCCCTCCCTTGGATCTCTGTTCCCTCCCTGTCCTGGGTTCCAACCCAGCCTTCCCTATTCCTGTCCTGAGTCTCCTGTCTACGCCACTCATCACCCCCTCCCATGCCTCAGTTTCCCCACCACCAAGAGGAACATGGGAACATACTCTAGGTTCCTGCTCAGGACACTTGTGTGCAACAGGCCAGAGTCCCTCCCTGCCACTGAATTTGGGGTTGTTTCAGGCACCCATGCAAGTCATGGAGAAAGGTGGCTACCACTTGCCTTCAGGGAACCAGCCCCTCCTCATGCCCTCACAGAGATCAACATGGAACTCACTCAAAGCCAAACATGACCTGAGGCCTAAACAGTAGGACTCAAAGTTGACAGGGCTAGCTAGCAGCAAGGGGAGTCACCTAGCTAGTGCTCCCAAAATGAGATTTCTTCCATTACCCCCTGGCAAAGACTCAAAGCCTGTCATTGTCCACTTGTCTCCAGGGGAAGGCAGCAAGAGTCATTGTGTGTGACATCTTGGCCAGGTGCTGGGACAGGCCTGGGCCCTTCTCGTTTCTTCCTGATGAGACTTTGGCAAGTGAAAGCGAATGGTCCAGAAAGATGAAATGGGCTGTGTAAGGTCACACTGCCTAACCTGGCCCAGGTATACGTGTCTGCAGAGTTCTTACAAAGATGTCCCTCTGCCTCTCCTTACTACACTGGCTTATGTCCCAGTTAGTGACAACTAAGATCTATTAGATGGAAAATTCAAAGGCTGCAGTCAAGGCAGAGAGGGGCCACAGCAAGGCCAGTCCCCAGGCGAGGGGCAGGACTGGTTGTAGGCCAGATCCCACATAGGCGCTTGCTCATGGAGCATCTCCGTCTGTCCAGACAGCAGTGACTGTGGCCATGTCTCCTCGGTACTGCTGAGCGGGTATGGGAGGAAGCACATGGAAGACTGGAAAGTTCCCTGCCCAAAATGCCCTGGTGTGTGTGTGTGTGTGTGTGTGTGTGTGTGTGTGTGTGTGTGTGAGAGAGAGAGAGAGAGAGAGAGAGAGAGAGAGACAGACAGACAGACAGACAGACAGACAGAGACAGAGACAGACAGAGATAGACAGACAGACCCCTTGGGGCTACATGTGTTGTGCATTCAGGAAGTGTACTTGGTGGTGCTCCTCCTCCAGTGGGGCTCTGCATCCAGGCCCTTCCAAGTCACTTACACCCTCAGAGGGTAGAGGGAATGCTCACCCATTTGTCTGTCAGCAAACTGTGTTCCTCAGCCTCGGTGTGGCGTGTAAGAGCCAAGAGGAAATCAGAGTGGCAGGCAGTGGCAGTGGGGACCAAATGGAGATCTCCCTGAAGCATCAATATCTACCAAAAGCCAATAGAGGCCAAAATGGCCTCCAAATGGTCTCTCTGAGCATTGATAGGCCCAGGCTAGGGACCCTGGATTCAGTGCCAAGGGAGCTCTTGGGACCAAGGTCTGTCCTGTCCTACCGTGGCATCTGGGGGTCAGAGGCTCCAGTTCTCTGAAACACAGGATCCAAGATGCAGAGGAGAATGTGGATTTTCTAGGGCCATGGGTGGAAACTGAGTCTCCCGGACCCCAATCTAGAAATCAAGGGTGCTCAACTCTGGGAGGCTGAGCATACTCAGTTCCCTATACCATGTCTTCCCCTCACAGAAGCCCCTCCAAAGAACCAGAGGCCAGGTCTCAGTGATGAAGAGCACCCTGCTTACCACTGCACCTCCCCCAGCTCAGTCTACAGCTCCCTACACACAGAGAGCCATGACTCCTTATGTGTACATGCACACCCCGGGTGCAAGACCAGTGAGCGTGCACCATGGAGCCCCTAGATGTTACAGTCTGGCACAGCCATTTGTACACACTGGTAAGGCCCGGTGTCCACCCGATCAGATCTCTCCTCCCTACCTCTCCCTCTGCTTGCCACCCCAGCTTCAGAAAGCCTAAGACTTCCGAGGTCATGGGCAGCACCTGACAGATGATTGGCGGCCACAAGAAACCCAGAGGAAAATGAATAGGTCCCCGGTGAAGCAGGATGGCTCCTTTCTGCCTCTAGGGCTTCATCACCTCCCTGACCTCCAACAGCCAATAAAGGTGTTTAATTTGTGTGATACTAAAAATGGATTCCAAGGCTATCTCTGAACATTAGTTCTATGACAAGGGATGGAGGTCTCCGTTAGCCAATCTCTGGGTACAGAAATTGTCATTTTTCCAGGGTAGGCTAATGTTTCTAAAAGCCCCTCTTCAGTAGGGACACTAGAACTGGAAGACACTAGAACTTGTCACTAGGCCACCACAGACAAACAACTGCCAACCAGTGGCTCAGAACAATGGCTTTGACTCACAAGCCCCATAAGAATGTGTACATCCCTTGCTGGAGACTCAGAACCAGCTAACTCTGTCTTGTACTGACTGGGCCAGGGCCGGCTGCTGTGTGCACAAGGGAAGTCTTTGAAGTCTCCTTTGACATATCGTTCTCAGCTCTTCCTAAACCAAGGGTCGGTCATACAGGGTATTGAGGCAGACACAAAGAACAATCCCCACCTGGAGGCTTGCCAGCTGGGTCAAGGGCTGGGCGAAGCAGACTGGGGTGGGGACTCAAGGCTTCCATAAGCTAAAGGAAATGAAGGTATACAAATGTGTCCAGGGTAGGGCTCCCAAAAGTTAAAACTTATTCCTGTCAGGAGGAATCCAGGAAAGCTACTTGGAGGGGATGATATTTCATCATTCTTGCTCCATTCTGTGTTTGCATAAGCAAAAGAGGCGCACTCATTTTGGGGGCTGTGCTATGGGGTTGAGCGGGATAGAACCCAGGGCTCTACACCCGCTAGGCAGGTGCTCTACCACTGAGCTACATCCCCAGCCCTAACAGAGGCAGACTGTTTGAGCCTGTGGGCTCCTCCAGTGCTGACTTCTGGATTTCTTAAGATTCGTCATTGTATTTTCCAGGCAGAGTCTGCCCTTCTCCATCATTCTGGGATACACTCTCAAGTTCCGACCCTCACCAGCTTAGACCAGATTTCTCAGGGCAACATCTGAAAGACGTTGGGCCAGTTAGAGCCATTCAGGGGAACTTCCATCTTCTCCCTGACCCCAGCCCTAAACATCACCCTGTTCCACCCACTTCTTCCCCCTCGAAGGTCTCAGCTGAAGCTGCCTCCATTAGGAAGTCCTCCCTGGACGCAGCATTTTTACTATGCCCTACTCGATGCCTGAACTGTATGCCCCTGTCAGAGACCTTTCCATGTGGAGTTTCCTAATCTTGTTACTTATTTACCTTCCTACCAGACCATAAGCTTCATGAGGGCTGAGGCCAAATCTGCTCCTCCACACACACTTCCACCAGCGTGGCCAACACATAGCTCATCACATACCATATACCTATACTTTCATGATCTTATTTGACACTCCAAATGCCTTAGAGACAGAAGGTTATTGCTAAGATTCCCATTGCACAGGTAGGAAGACTGGGGACCCAAAAAGGAGAAGCAATGCCCCACATTCAGTATCAGCTGCAACATGGCACTAAAGGACTAGTCCCCTCATACCCTCGAGCTGGAATCTGAGTTTGACACAAATAGCCCCAAGGGGAAGTTAGTTCACCTTGCACCACAAGACAGATCCTTCCTGTTTTCTGAATAACTCAGTTTAGGAGACCTAGCTTCTTCAACCTGGCACGTTCTCTGCCTTTGGCACTGAAGGGTGAGTTGCCTAAGTTCGGAAAGATGGTTTGGAAGAAAGACTAGAGACCTTTTCTGCCCTCCTCATGGGAGCTCCCTGTCAGAGACTGTGTGTGTCCACCGAGGGGGACACAAGTTGCTCCCCTGCCCTGTCCCCTGCTGTCGTGCTTTGGAGAACCACCTCCTTCAACCTCTTGAAGCCAGGCTATTGAGCCGGGCGGTGGTGACGCACACCTTTAATCCCAGCACTCGGGAGGCAGAGGCAGGCGGATCTCTGTGAGTTCGAGGCCAGCCTGGGCTACAGAGTGAGTTCCAGGAAAGGCACAAAGCGACACAGAGAAACCCTGACTTGAAAAACCAAAAAAACAAAACAAAACAAAAAGCCAGGCTATTGGTGTTGGCATCTATCTGGGCCCGTGCATCTCCAACGCTCCGAAGGCTATCGTCCACACCCCAGAGGCTGCAAGCTCAGTGAGGGCTTCCTCTTTGGGTCTTCCTGGGGCCATTTATCTGGACTCAACAAATCCAGTCGGGTGTGCTCCCTTCCTGTGTGGATGCTACCCACCCTCTGCCATACTGTGGTACTTCCCAGAATGTCTTGTACGGGAGCGGAAGCAAGGCCCCACAGCTCTGCTTCCTCTCAGAAATCCCACAGGCATAGAGGACAGGGAGGGTGGGGCCTCTCAGGAAGGGCCTCAGCTACTGTTGTCCCACAGTGCCTTTCCTGTGAGCATGTGGCATTATTCCTGATTGTCCTTCAACCTAGTTTTCACTTCCTCCAGGAAGTCTTCTCTGATTACCACTGCCGCCACCCCCAGGCCAAGAACCCTGATAATCCAAGGACAAGCTCAGAGATTGGGACTTGACCTGAAAGGCCACGGAGGAACCACAACGAAGAAAAGCGGACTCTCCTGTGCCTAGGAAGACCATGTGGTTTCTAAGGTGAAGGGCAACTGTGCAGAGGACAAGCAATGAGAAGCATGTCCCCTGTCCCCAGCAGACAAGGGGTGGTGGTGACATTGGCAATAGTGGCCACACCACAGGAGAACAACACAGACTCTCAGGGCCCTGGGAGGCCATATGAGTGTGAAGTCGTATCTTTTCTTTAAGAGCAGCAATGGTAACCTCAGTCTAGAGCAGGGGTTCTCAATCTTCCTAAAGCTGCGACCCTTTAATACAGTTCCTCTTGTTGTGGTGACCCCCAGTCATAAAGTTATTTCATTGCTACTTCATAACTGTAATTTTGCTACTGTTATGAACCGTGATGTAAATATCTGATATGCTACCCCCTCCTTTGGGGGTCATGACCCACACGTTGAGAATCACTGCAGTCCGGCGCATTCTGTGCTGAGCTCCTGGAGGAATCAAATCGGCTTCCTCCCCAGCCTCGAGGCCCCACTGTTGACTCACCCCACTGCCTACTGCCTCCGGTGCCTGCACCCCGAGACTAAGGTGCCTTGCCCGCCCGGCTGCCTGTGACGGTGAAGAATGACATGCCTTCTTCAAGGGTGCACTCTGGCCCTTATCACAGCAGAGCAATGGCTGGGCACTGATCCTGCTTGCCGGCTCAGCACTCTGCAGAAAGAGAATGAAGTTGATCTTGACAGCCCCCCACCCCCACCCCCACCCCCAGCTCAGCAGGCAAACAGGAGCCAAACAGAAGCAGAACTGAGGAAAACTGGCCAGCTTCCTGCCAAGGTGCTGAGTGGACAGACAGGCTGCAGAGGACAGAAAGGGAGAAAATTGGTGGCCTTGACGGTAAAGAGCATCGATTCCCCCCAGGGACCCATAACAACCACCAAGGTTGATGAAGCAGGATTAGCTCGGCCCTGCTTCCTGAAGGATACAGGTACCCTCAACACTTCCGTTCTGGAAGGTTCAGTGGGCTGATAAATGCTGGGTCAAGAAGATGGTGGCCAAGGGTCTCCAGTTATGAGCAAAGACATCGAAGACACAGGAAGCCTAAATCTAGAGGCGAGGAAGGGAACTAAGTAAGAGTGTGCCTTGGCTTCAGACTAAAGTGAAATAGAATATAAATGGCCCCTGCTTATAATAATAAGTCATGTTCCGTCTACAAGACCGTTTCCCCACCTGTCAAGTGGGCATGGCAAGCACTTACTTTTATTGAGAGCTTGCCACATGCCACGCACCCGGGACCAGCCTCACCTGCATTAGCACACCAACTTGGGTCTAAGTATCCCACAAGAGAGCTGCTGTTATTCAACCGCATTTTACAGCTATTTTTACTGGAGCCCAGAACATCACATGTTCTTGGGTCCCATTGTAAGACGCATGAGAGGATTCAAATGCAGGCAACCAGGTTGTACCCAAGCCCTTTGCCCTTCCACCCTGCTGCCTCTCTCCTCAGGCTGCCAATCATTCATACCCCATACCCGGGCTTCTCAAGGTGGGCCACAGTCACTCATAACGGAATGAGCGTACAGTCACCGTGTGTCAATGTAACTCATTCACATTGTAAATCTGTGCAGGATGATGGTTGCAAAGCTCGGTTTAGAGAGGAGCTGAACACACACCATCTTGCTCCAGAGACAGCCTTTTGCCTTCTGAAGAGGACCTGACTGGGCCTACATACAGTGTACAGTCGGGGTTCTGTGGGGGACGGCCTCAGCAGTGTCCACCTGCATCCGTCCTTCTCTCTAGACCAAGTTTCATGCTGCAAAAACTGAGGTGGAGTCCCAGATGTCGCCTGCATGGAGGGAGGACTCTGGGAGATCAGAGCAGGGCTGCACTGCCCCAGCCTGCTCTGCTAGCCCAGCCGGGAACTAAGGTAATTCAGAAACATCCCTTGGTCTGGGAAAATTGAAAGGAGTCTTCCAGAGTACAGGAGAAAGAGGCAGGCTGACAGGTAGGTAACATGGGTAAGGAGACATGCCTAGAGTAAGGGGGCACTTCTGTTGAATAGCAGCGACCGGCAGGCTGGCAAGATGGTTCACTGGGTAAAAGCACTCGCACACTAGTGCTTGATAATCTGAGTTCAGTCTCCAGAAACACAGTAAGAGAGAAGTGTCTCCCAAAGACTGCCCAATGACCTCTACATGTGCACCCTAGCATTCACACACCATCACACACACACACACACACACACACACACACACACACACACACACACTAATCACAAGGAATAGGGTTTAGAAATGTCTAATGAGCCGGGCGGTGGTGGCGCACGCCTTTAATCCCAGCACTTGGGAGGCAGAGCCAGGCAGATCTCTGTGAGTTCGAGGCCAGCCTGGTCTACCAAGTGAGTTCCAGGAAAGGTGCAAAGCTACACAGAGAAACCCTGTCTCGAAAAACCAAAAAAAAAAAAAAAAAAAAAAAAAAGAAATGTCTAATGAAAAAGTGAACAGGTGAGGGGCGCTGTGACTTATGGCAGCCAACAGATGGAAGGGCTCTCAGGACTTCCCATCCTAAAATGACCCTCCATATTTGGTCAGGACAGAATGACAGGGAGCAGCCAGTGGTGACAGCAAGGTTGTTTCTGGCACACAAGTCTAGGAGAGTGACAGGAGCAGCTAGCTCCTCCCAGGGCTCAGGGCCCAGGCCAGCCCTAGCCATGTCTTGGCAGAAAGCCTGGGACTTGTGCCTGGGCTCACAACAGCTTCCTGGAACCTGGGACCACACCCCTTACGTCATTACAACAGACTGTGAAGTTAGGAGTCTCTAACGCTGACCCTCTGAGGTTGCTTGTCTACAACATCACAGCATGGTACTCTGAGGATGATCATCCAGCAGGGGTGTCCGTCCTTCAAGCCACACTGGTATGAGTCTGAGTAGGAGTCTGTCCGAGGACCAAGGACAGCATCTCCTCCCTCCCAAGAGTGGAGATGGTGGCAGACCATGCCTATCCTTGAAGCAGAGTAACGTCATCAGTAAAGGCCCAGCCCAGTGGTGTAGCCCTACATCAGAGCTCCCAAGCCACCTTCTCAACAGAGCTGCCCCAAATGACCACCACATCCACTTCTGAATGTCCGGGACCTCTCTCCAAAATGTCTATCCATCCTCATTCCTCACCCAATCTGTCCCTTCATGGAGTCTCCCTGACCCTTCTGGGGACAGAAGTCAGCCATTGATCAGACTCACACCCTTACTGGCCTGTGGACATCTCGGTGTACACAGTGTTCCCTTGGCCGGCTGCTCCAAAGGGCACCTCTTTACCTGTCTCCAGCCCTCCACAGCACCTTCTTCTGAGCCTCATGTGGGGCTAGGTAGGTGCACAGGTGTCCTCATGAGAACCGTGAGGGGGCCACGATGATCCGAGTACCTTCTGTTAAGTTTTAAGGATCTTGTGTTCCAGACAAAACTAAGGACAGTGCCAGCACACTTCAAGAATGGAGGAGGAGTGAATTCTTAGGCTCTGATGATATGTGGAGTGGCAGAGGCAGGCCTTGACCTAAGAAGGTGTGATAGCCTAACAGGTGTGAGGCCTCCTAGAGGAGGCCAGGCAGGAACCCAAGGCCGGAGGTTGTGGGCTGACCTGATCACATCTCCCTAGGTGACCACCACATACTCTGATGTCCGGGCTGTCAGTGCCCTGTAAAGCATAAATCCACTGAGACATGGGCAAGCTCCCAATGGAGCCGCCAGGTCCTATGTCCACTCCCCCCGCCAACTGAAACTGGAAAGGACAGGGTTGAGAAAGCCCTGAGGAAACCTGTGAAGCTTCCTCCACACACACTGACACACACCACCTACTCTGTAGACCACCCACAGGCTGCGATTGCCCATGGCCTCTCAGCAAGAATGTGAGATGCAGCCCGATGCTCTAGACCCCCGGCACCCTGGCAAGGGCCTCCACCCACCCAGGCCCAGGGCTCTCTAGACTAAGCATCTTCCAGGACAGTGGCCAGTTTGGTCTGTAAGTCTCATTCATAGGTGGGTATCTATCCCAAGGAGCCCATTGTTCCCTCTCAGGGCATCTTCTACTGTCCTAGGAATCACTCAGACCCAGGAAAGAGGCTATTCGGTCTGGCCCTAGACTCCTGGGAGACTTCCCCAAGCTGCTCTGAGGGAATGAACAAGCCCAGATGTGCATGGATAGAATCAGGCCTGAAGTACCTACTCTCTCAAGGCCCTGGAGAACCTCGTCCTCCAACAGCCCATCAGCCTTTCCCAGGAGGAGAGCATGTGGATAATTGCTAGTCAGTTTTCTGGTGCCATAATCAATATCTGAGGCAAGTCGGAAGGGTTCATTTTAACTCAGAGTTCCGGAGGCTCCAATCCATGATGGCTTGGCCTTGTTATATTCATAAAACAGCACACTGTGTTGGAGATGTATGATGGGGCAAACTGCTCATTTTGTGCTAGCTAGAAGCAAAGAGGGAAGAGAATGCAGGATTCCCCACGGCCTCTTCAAAGACACATTACTAATGACCTAATTTCTCCCATATATCACCCCTCCCAATAGCTCTGTGAGCTGGTGGGGCCCAAACATTTAACAGGAGCCTTTAGAGAACACTCCAGACCCAAGCTATAGCAGGAATGTTTCAGGAGCAAGAGGAACAGGTCAGGGACAGAAACACAAGACAGAGTAAGAGATGGGCATGTCCTGTGTGCCAGGCACTGTCCTTGGAGAACAATGTGGACTCATTCATTTTGTCCCCAGAACAAGGGTGTGACATCATTGCCAAGGAAGTGGACATCCACAGAGATTGTCTAACATGGCCAAGGTCACGGGGTCAGTAAAGCAGGACTTGAAGCGGAACTTGCTAGGTCTTTGTGTCTCCACGGCACACCTTGCATGCTGCTGGCTCAGACCTCTTTACAGGCTTCCCAGGGCAGCCCAGCATGCTGCAGGGATGGAAGTGGTGCCTAGCCTAGAAACGAGCTCTTGTCTCTACTGGAGCCTGCCTGGTTGCAGGGTCACTGTGCCTAAGGTCGGAAAGAACAGATCTCTCTCCCTCTCGGGAGGGCTCCTGAGGGCCCTGAACTGTTCTGTCAACAACAGCCCAGTTATATGTGGTCACTGGGCCAGAGAGTTGCTCTGTCTGCCGCCACCTCTGGATTCTTTAGCCCCTGGGGCCTCCCCTGAAGCACGGCTCCTAGGCAGCATGCTCTCACTGTGCTGAAGTTTGTCATCTCCTGACACTAATATTATTTAAGGCCTAAAGTCTAATGTAAGGCTTCCTTTTAGCAAGATTGTCTCATTTAATAAAACTGCCTGTCTCTGTCCCCCAAGGTAATCATGTTGATGATAGTGCACTCCCTGAGCTGTGATTTGATCTGGGAATAGAATTATCACGAAGCCCAGCTCCGCTGTCACAGATGCTCTGTTTGGTGTTTTCCCCTTGAAGTAAACAGAAAGCATCCCAGTGGAAGGAGCGACTACTCAGCGGGGACTGTGGCAGCTGGCCTTCCCACTGCCCACTCTGTCCTCAACAGTCACCCTCTCAACGGCTCAATTAGTAAACATTTCCCAGTCTGTGCTCTGGCTGGGCTGCAGTTGGTGCAGGTGAGTTATCTGATCTGCATGCCACCTCCATCTCTTTTTTTTTTTTTTTTTGTTTTGCTTGCTTGCTCGCTTGCTTGGTGGTTGGTTGGTTTGTTTGGTTAAATGTGTTTTTGTGGTTTTGTTCTTTGAGATAGGATCTCATGTAGCCTAGGCTGGCCTCAAATTCACTTTGTAGTGACGGTGGCCATGAACTCTGGTCCTCCTGCCTCCACGTCTTGAATGGCACCTTCTAGACATGTTTCATCACACTTGGTTGATGCAGTGCTGGCCCGTCATACATGCGAGGCACGTACTTGACCGGTTGAATTATATCCCCAACTCTCATTTACATCGGGTGAGAAGAATGCAGGCAGCATGAGAGCAGAAGAGTCTACCAGAGACACCTTAAATCCTGGTTCTGCCTCCCGATACTGTGACGCTTCTGCAGCCCAGTGTCACCTCAGCCATGACCTTCATCACAAGGATGTTAAGAGCAGTGGATAAGCAAGTGAGGACATTGTAACACTAATTAAAGAGGCCCTCTTCCTCAAGGCTCCCTGTACATGACCCAAAGAGAGGGATATTGGTGGAAGTATTAAGGCCACTGCACGTAGTTAAAAGGGAGGTTTATTTTGTGGGGTAACTTACAAGTAAAAGGATAGGTTACAGGGTCCGGGAGAGGTGAAGTGCTGTCCGGCGGTGTTCTCTGGAGAACTCTGCTCGGTCTAACTTCAGCGTCCAGAATCCAGGAACCTAAGAGAGCCGGTACATCGGGATCTCAGGTCTTAAGGGCTCCTGTCTCGGTCCCGCCTCATAGGCGTGGCAGTTACCGGAAGCCTCAATGGGGATAGTACTTCCAGGTCAAAGCTGGTCAAAGCTACCCACTACAGAGGGACCCTCCAAAATTTTGTGCACACTTAGAAAGAAGAAAGATAAATTAAGATAATGTGTGCCAAGTATTTGGCGTGTGGTAAATGTTCAGGGGACTGTTGCTTTATCATCATCATCATCCACCACCACCATCGTCATCCCCATAACCGTGTGCATCAGTGCCATCATCTTTACCATCACCGCCCCCACGGCTACCATGATCACCATTGCCATGGTTATCACCGTCAACACCACCACCATCCCCAATTGTCTCCATCATTCTCACCCGTGCCATGACTGCCACCATCACCGCTAGGCCGCCATCAACACCATCAGCACTGTCTGTCACTCTTCCCTAAGTGAGTAGCGAAGCCCTCCAGGACTTCAAAGGTGACTCTGGTGTGCAGAGTAGATGCCAGACTTGAAACTCTCCTCTCACCTGCTGTGTGGCCATGAGCTAGTGTCGTCCCCTCTCTGTGCTGTCTTCCCCTGTCTGTCCACCTGGGCTCAACAGTGTTGAACTTGGAGACCCAAGTAATTATGAGCATGCGTGGGGCCATGTCATTCACTCCCTGGCTAAAGAGGAAAGACCAGGGGCTTGCCCAGAACCCAAGGAGTTCCCAACCTATAAATGACACATACAAAGTCACATGTGACCCAGAAAACGGGGTCTAGCAGGCAGAGAGGGTATTTGAGTATTTGAAAGCTCCCAGGGGAACCAATCCAGGGCTTACTAGGCTCTGCTGGGGCCGATGGCTACAAACTGTGAGCTGTGCGCTGGAAAAGGACACAGGGCAAGCAGGGCTGTGGTGGCGCACGCCTTTAATCCCAGCACTCGGGAGGCAGAGGCAGGTGGATCTCTGTGAGTTCGAGCGCCAGCCTGGTTTACAGAGTGAGTTCCAGGAAAGGTGCGACACAAGCTACAACAGAGAAAACCCTGTCTCAAAAAAAACAGAAAAACAAAAACAAAAACAAAACTGAAAAGGCACACAGGGCATTGCAGCTGGGAGAGATGGGTTTGAATCCTTCATCCTCCAGGCATTCACTGAGGGGTCCTCAGGAACTCTGAGGGCCAGGTTTGCACCTACATCATGACAGCCCTGTCCGAGGAATGTTCACTTAAGAGACTAACAAAAGAGTTAAAGTATGGACAGGCTTAAATGACACCAGAAAGGGGTGGTGGGCCACCCTGGGGGTTCTCAGCAGGGAGAGCCACTAACATCTCGACAGCCAAACATCAAAGGTTAGGGAAGCCCCTGTGGGGTCAGTTGAGCCCACAACAAGATGAGCATCACTGATGACCACGGAACAGTGGACTGAGCCGGGATGTGGGTTGAGGACAGTGAGTCTGGGAGCAGGTGGCTGACGAAGTTGGAAAAGGACTTGCCATACAAACATAAGGACCTGAGTTGGGATCCCCCAGTGCCCCATTTAAAAAAAATTAAAA